>NW_027314931.1:0-139196 GCF_023375885.2 Dermacentor andersoni | reverse complement strand
GTTTGGTAGAAATCCACGTGCGCGTTCTGCAAAAAGCACCATTTGCATGCACATCTTGTGGTTTTGCAGAAAACTTCATCCGCGTCTACCAAAAGATGCATGTGCATGCTTAAAACGCGTTTTCGCACAAATGCGTGCGCGGGTGCTAAAAAGAGCAGCATCGGCATGCTTAGCACGTCGTTTGGTAGAAATCCACGTGCGCGTTCTGCAAAAAGCACCATTTGCATGCACATATTGTGGTTTTGCAGAAACCTTCATCCGCGTCTACCAAAAGATGCATGTGCATGCTTAAAACGCGTTTTCGCACAAATGCGTGCGCGGGTGCTAAAAAGAGCAGCATCGGCATGCTTAGCACGTCGTTTGGTAGAAATCCACGTGCGCGTTCTGCAAAAAGCACCATTTGCATGCACATCTTGTGGTTTTGCAGAAAACTTCATCCGCGTCTACCAAAAGATGCATGTGCATGCTTAAAACGCGTTTTCGCACAAATGCGTGCGCGGGTGCTAAAAAGAGCAGCATCGGCATGCTTAGCACGTCGTTTGGTAGAAATCCACGAGCGCGTTCTGCAAAAAGCACCATTTGCATGCACATCTTGTGGTTTTGCAGAAAACTTCATCCGCGTCTACCAAAAGATGCATGTGCATGCTTAAAACGCGTTTTCGCACAAATGCGTGCGCGGGTGCTAAAAAGAGCAGCATCGGCATGCTTAGCACATCGTTTGGTTGAAATCCACGTGCGCGTTCTGCCAAAAGCACCATTTGCATGCACATCTTGTGGTTTTGCAGAAAACTTCATCCGCGTCTACCAAAAGATGCATGTGCATGCTTAAAACGCGTTTTCGCACAAATCCGTGCGCGGGTGCTAAAAAGAGCAGCATCGGCATGCTTAGCACGTCGTTTGGTAGAAATCCACGTGCGCGTTCTGCAAAAAGCACCATTTGCATGCACATCTTGTGGTTTTGCAGAAAACTTCATCCGCGTCTACCAAAAGATGCATGTGCATGCTTAAAACGCGTTTTCGCACAAATGCGTGCGCGGGTGCTAAAAAGAGCAGCATCGGCATGCTTAGCACGTCGTTTGGTAGAAATCCACGTGCGCGTTCTGCAAAAAGCACCATTTGCATGCACATCTTGTGGTTTTGCAGAAAACTTCATCCGCGTCTACCAAAAGATGCATGTGCATGCTTAAAACGCGTTTTCGCACAAATCCGTGCGCGGGTGCTAAAAAGAGCAGCATCGGCATGCTTAGCACGTCGTTTGGTAGAAATCCACGTGCGCGTTCTGCAAAAAGCACCATTTGCATGCACATCTTGTGGTTTTGCAGAAAACTTCATCCGCGTCTACCAAAAGATGCATGTGCATGCTTAAAACGCGTTTTCGCACAAATGCGTGCGCGGGTGCTAAAAAGAGCAGCATCGGCATGCTTAGCACGTCGTTTGGTAGAAATCCACGAGCGCGTTCTGCAAAAAGCACCATTTGCATGCACATCTTGTGGTTTTGCAGAAAACTTCATCCGCGTCTACCAAAAGATGCATGTGCATGCTTAACACGCGTTTTCGCACAAATGCGAGCGCGGGTGCTAAAAAGAGCAGCATCGGCATGCTTAGCACGTTGTTTGGTAGAAATCCACGTGCGCGTTCTGCAAAAAGCACCATTTGCATGCACATCTTGTGGTTTTGCAGAAAACTTCATCCGCCTCTACCAAAAGATGCATGTGCATGCTTAAAACGCGTTTTCGCACAAATCCGTGCGCGGGTGCTAAAAAGAGCAGCATCGGCATGCTTAGCACGTCGTTTGGTAGAAATCCACGTCCGCGTTCTGCAAAAAGCACCATTTGCATGCACATCTTGTGGTTTTGCAGAAAACTTCATCCGCGTCTACCAAAAGATGCATGTGCTTGCTTAAAACGCGTTTTCGCCCAAATGCGTGCGCGGGTGCTAAAAAGAGCAGCATCGGCATGCTTAGCACGTCGTTTGGTAGAAATCCACGAGCGCGTTCTGCAAAAAGCACCATTTGCATGCACATCTTGTGGTTTTGCAGAAAACTTCATCCGCGTCTACCAAAAGATGCATGTGCATGATTAAAACGCGTTTTCGCACAAATGCGTGCGCGGGTGCTAAAAAGAGCAGCATCGGCAAGCTTAGCACGTCGTTTGGTAGAAATCCACGTGCGCGTTCTGCAAAAAGCACCATTTGCATGCACATCTTGTGGTTTTGCAGAAAACTTCATCCGCGTCTACCAAAAGATGCATGTGCATGCTTAAAACGCGTTTTCGCACAAATGCGTGCGCGGGTGCTAAAAAGAGCAGCATCGGCATGCTTAGCACGTCGTTTGGTAGAAATCCACGTGCGCGTTCTGCAAAAAGCCCCATTTGCATGCACATCTTGTGGTTTAGCCGAAAACTTCATCCGCGTCTACCAAAAGATGCATGTGCATGCTTAAAACGCGTTTTCGCACAAATGCGTGCGCGGGTGCTAAAAAGAGCAGCATCGGCATGCTTAGCACGTCGTTTGGTAGAAATCCACGTGCGCGTTCTGCCAAAAGCACCATTTGCATGCACATCTTGTGGTTTTGCAGAAAACTTCATCCGCGTCTACCAAAAGATGCATGTGCATGCTTAACACGCGTTTTCGCACAAATGCGTGCGCGGGTGCTAAAAAGAGCAGCATCGGCATGCTTAGCACGTTGTTTGGTAGAAATCCACGTGCGCGTTCTGCAAAAAGCACCATTTGCATGCACATCTTGTGGTTTTGCAGAAAACTTCATCCGCCTCTACCAAAAGATGCATGTGCATGCTTAAAACGCGTTTTCGCACAAATCCGTGCGCGGGTGCGAAAAAGAGCAGCATCAGCATGCTTAGCACATCGTTTGGTAGAAATCCACGTCCGCGTTATGCAAAAAGCACCATTTGCATGCACATCTTGTGGTTTTGCAGAAAACTTCATCCGCGTCTACCAAAAGATGCATGTGCATGCTTAAAACGCGTTTTCGCACAAATGCGTGCGCGGGTGCTAAAAAGAGCAGCATCGGCATGCTTAGCACGTCGTTTGGTAGAAATCCACGTGCGCGTTCTGCAAAAAGCACCATTTGCATGCACATATTGTGGTTTTGCAGAAACCTTCATCCGCGTCTACCAAAAGATGCATGTGCATGCTTAAAACGCGTTTTCGCACAAATGCGTGCGCGGGTGCTAAAAAGAGCAGCATCGGCATGCTTAGCACGTCGTTTGGTAGAAATCCACGTGCGCGTTCTGCAAAAAGCACCATTTGCATGCACATCTTGTGGTTTTGCAGAAAACTTCATCCGCGTCTACCAAAAGATGCATGTGCATGCTTAAAACGCGTTTTCGCACAAATGCGTGCGCGGGTGCTAAAAAGAGCAGCATCGGCATGCTTAGCACGTCGTTTGGTAGAAATCCACGAGCGCGTTCTGCAAAAAGCACCATTTGCATGCACATCTTGTGGTTTTGCAGAAAACTTCATCCGCGTCTACCAAAAGATGCATGTGCATGCTTAAAACGCGTTTTCGCACAAATGCGTGCGCGGGTGCTAAAAAGAGCAGCATCGGCATGCTTAGCACGTCGTTTGGTAGAAATCCACGAGCGCGTTCTGCAAAAAGCACCATTTGCATGCACATCTTGTGGTTTTGCAGAAAACTTCATCCGCGTCTACCAAAAGATGCATGTGCATGCTTAACACGCGTTTTCGCACAAATGCGAGCGCGGGTGCTAAAAAGAGCAGCATCGGCATGCTTAGCACATCGTTTGGTTGAAATCCACGTGCGCGTTCTGCCAAAAGCACCATTTGCATGCACATCTTGTGGTTTTGCAGAAAACTTCATCCGCGTCTACCAAAAGATGCATGTGCATGCTTAAAACGCGTTTTCGCACAAATCCGTGCGCGGGTGCTAAAAAGAGCAGCATCGGCATGCTTAGCACGTCGTTTGGTAGAAATCCACGTGCGCGTTCTGCAAAAAGCACCATTTGCATGCACATCTTGTGGTTTTGCAGAAAACTTCATCCGCGTCTACCAAAAGATGCATGTGCATGCTTAAAACGCGTTTTCGCACAAATGCGTGCGCGGGTGCTAAAAAGAGCAGCATCGGCATGCTTAGCACGTCGTTTGGTAGAAATCCACGTGCGCGTTCTGCAAAAAGCACCATTTGCATGCACATCTTGTGGTTTTGCAGAAAACTTCATCCGCGTCTACCAAAAGATGCATGTGCATGCTTAAAACGCGTTTTCGCACAAATCCGTGCGCGGGTGCTAAAAAGAGCAGCATCGGCATGCTTAGCACGTCGTTTGGTAGAAATCCACGTGCGCGTTCTGCAAAAAGCACCATTTGCATGCACATCTTGTGGTTTTGCAGAAAACTTCATCCGCGTCTACCAAAAGATGCATGTGCATGCTTAAAACGCGTTTTCGCACAAATGCGTGCGCGGGTGCTAAAAAGAGCAGCATCGGCATGCTTAGCACATCGTTTGGTTGAAATCCACGTGCGCGTTCTGCCAAAAGCACCATTTGCATGCACATCTTGTGGTTTTGCAGAAAACTTCATCCGCGTCTACCAAAAGATGCATGTGCATGCTTAAAACGCGTTTTCGCACAAATCCGTGCGCGGGTGCTAAAAAGAGCAGCATCGGCATGCTTAGCACGTCGTTTGGTAGAAATCCACGTGCGCGTTCTGCAAAAAGCACCATTTGCATGCACATCTTGTGGTTTTGCAGAAAACTTCATCCGCGTCTACCAAAAGATGCATGTGCATGCTTAAAACGCGTTTTCGCACAAATGCGTGCGCGGGTGCTAAAAAGAGCAGCATCGGCATGCTTAGCACGTCGTTTGGTAGAAATCCACGTGCGCGTTCTGCAAAAAGCACCATTTGCATGCACATCTTGTGGTTTTGCAGAAAACTTCATCCGCGTCTACCAAAAGATGCATGTGCATGCTTAAAACGCGTTTTCGCACAAATGCGTGCGCGGGTGCTAAAAAGAGCAGCATCGGCATGCTTAGCACGTCGTTTGGTAGAAATCCACGTGCGCGTTCTGCAAAAAGCACCATTTGCATGCACATCTTGTGGTTTTGCAGAAAACTTCATCCGCGTCTACCAAAAGATGCATGTGCATGCTTAAAACGCGTTTTCGCACAAATCCGTGCGCGGGTGCTAAAAAGAGCAGCATCGGCATGCTTAGCACGTCGTTTGGTAGAAATCCACGTGCGCGTTCTGCAAAAAGCACCATTTGCATGCACATCTTGTGGTTTTGCAGAAAACTTCATCCGCGTCTACCAAAAGATGCATGTGCATGCTTAAAACGCGTTTTCGCACAAATGCGTGCGCGGGTGCTAAAAAGAGCAGCATCGGCATGCTTAGCACGTCGTTTGGTAGAAATCCACGAGCGCGTTCTGCAAAAAGCACCATTTGCATGCACATCTTGTGGTTTTGCAGAAAACTTCATCCGCGTCTACCAAAAGATGCATGTGCATGCTTAACACGCGTTTTCGCACAAATGCGAGCGCGGGTGCTAAAAAGAGCAGCATCGGCATGCTTAGCACGTTGTTTGGTAGAAATCCACGTGCGCGTTCTGCAAAAAGCACCATTTGCATGCACATCTTGTGGTTTTGCAGAAAACTTCATCCGCCTCTACCAAAAGATGCATGTGCATGCTTAAAACGCGTTTTCGCACAAATCCGTGCGCGGGTGCTAAAAAGAGCAGCATCGGCATGCTTAGCACGTCGTTTGGTAGAAATCCACGTCCGCGTTCTGCAAAAAGCACCATTTGCATGCACATCTTGTGGTTTTGCAGAAAACTTCATCCGCGTCTACCAAAAGATGCATGTGCTTGCTTAAAACGCGTTTTCGCCCAAATGCGTGCGCGGGTGCTAAAAAGAGCAGCATCGGCATGCTTAGCACGTCGTTTGGTAGAAATCCACGAGCGCGTTCTGCAAAAAGCACCATTTGCATGCACATCTTGTGGTTTTGCAGAAAACTTCATCCGCGTCTACCAAAAGATGCATGTGCATGATTAAAACGCGTTTTCGCACAAATGCGTGCGCGGGTGCTAAAAAGAGCAGCATCGGCAAGCTTAGCACGTCGTTTGGTAGAAATCCACGTGCGCGTTCTGCAAAAAGCACCATTTGCATGCACATCTTGTGGTTTTGCAGAAAACTTCATCCGCGTCTACCAAAAGATGCATGTGCATGCTTAAAACGCGTTTTCGCACAAATGCGTGCGCGGGTGCTAAAAAGAGCAGCATCGGCATGCTTAGCACGTCGTTTGGTAGAAATCCACGTGCGCGTTCTGCAAAAAGCCCCATTTGCATGCACATCTTGTGGTTTAGCCGAAAACTTCATCCGCGTCTACCAAAAGATGCATGTGCATGCTTAAAACGCGTTTTCGCACAAATGCGTGCGCGGGTGCTAAAAAGAGCAGCATCGGCATGCTTAGCACGTCGTTTGGTAGAAATCCACGTGCGCGTTCTGCCAAAAGCACCATTTGCATGCACATCTTGTGGTTTTGCAGAAAACTTCATCCGCGTCTACCAAAAGATGCATGTGCATGCTTAACACGCGTTTTCGCACAAATGCGTGCGCGGGTGCTAAAAAGAGCAGCATCGGCATGCTTAGCACGTTGTTTGGTAGAAATCCACGTGCGCGTTCTGCAAAAAGCACCATTTGCATGCACATCTTGTGGTTTTGCAGAAAACTTCATCCGCCTCTACCAAAAGATGCATGTGCATGCTTAAAACGCGTTTTCGCACAAATCCGTGCGCGGGTGCGAAAAAGAGCAGCATCAGCATGCTTAGCACATCGTTTGGTAGAAATCCACGTCCGCGTTATGCAAAAAGCACCATTTGCATGCACATCTTGTGGTTTTGCAGAAAACTTCATCCGCGTCTACCAAAAGATGCATGTGCATGCTTAAAACGCGTTTTCGCACAAATCCGTGCGCGGGTGCTAAAAAGAGCAGCATCGGCATGCTTAGCACGTCGTTTGGTAGAAATCCACGTGCGCGTTCTGCAAAAAGCACCATTTGCATGCACATCTTGTGGTTTTGCAGAAAACTTCATCCGCGTCTTCCAAAAGATGCATGTGCATGCTTAAAACGCGTTTTCGCACAAATCCGTGCGCGGGTGCTAAAAAGAGCAGCATCGGCATGCTTAGCACGTCGTTTGGTAGAAATCCACGTGCGCGTTCTGCAAAAAGCACCATTTGCATGCACATCTTGTGGTTTTGCAGAAAACTTCATCCGCGTCTACCAAAAGATGCATGTGCATGCTTAAAACGCGTTTTCGCACAAATGCGTGCGCGGGTGCTAAAAAGAGCAGCATCGGCATGCTTAGCACATCGTTTGGTTGAAATCCACGTGCGCGTTCTGCCAAAAGCACCATTTGCATGCACATCTTGTGGTTTTGCAGAAAACTTCATCCGCGTCTACCAAAAGATGCATGTGCATGCTTAAAACGCGTTTTCGCACAAATGCGTGCGCGGGTGCTAAAAAGAGCAGCATCGGCATGCTTAGCACGTCGTTTGGTAGAAATCCACGTGCGCTTTCTGCCAAAAGCACCATTTGCATGCACATCTTGTGGTTTTGCAGCAAACTTCATCCGCGTCTACCAAAAGATGCATGCGCATGCTTAAAACGCGTTTTGCACAAATCCGTGCGCGGTTGCTAAAAAGAGCAGCATCGGCATGCTTAGCACGTCGTTTGGTAGAAATCCACGTGCGCGTTCTGCAAAAAGCACCATTTGCATGCACATCTTGTGGTTTTGCAGAAAACTTCATCCGCGTCTACCAAAAGATGCATGTGCATGCTTAAAACGCGTTTTCGCACAAATGCGTGCGCGGGTGCTAAAAAGAGCAGCATCGGCATGCTTAGCACGTCGTTTGGTAGAAATCCACGTGCGCGTTCTGCCAAAAGCACCATTTGCATGCACATCTTGTGGTTTTGCAGAAAACTTCATCCGCGTCTACCAAAAGATGCATGTGCATGTTTAAAACGCGTTTTCGCACAAATCCGTGCGCGGGTGCTAAAAAGAGCAGCATCGGCATGCTTAGCACGTCGTTTGGTAGAAATCCACGTGCGCGTTCTGCCAAAAGCACCATTTGCATGCACATCTTGTGGTTTTGCAGAAAACTTCATCCGCGTCTACCAAAAGATGCATGTGCATGCTTAAAACGCGTTTTCGCACAAATCCGTGCGCGGGTGCTAAAAAGAGCAGCATCGGCAAGCTTAGCACATCGTTTGGTAGAAATCCGCGTGCGCGTTCTGCAAAAAGCACCATTTGCATGCACATCTTGTGGTTTTGCAGAAAACTTCATCCGCGTCTACCAAAAGATGCATGTGCATGCTTAAAACGCGTTTTCGCACAAATGCGTGCGCGGGTGCTAAAAAGAGCAGCATCGGCATGCTGAGCACGTCGTTTGGTAGAAATCCACGTGCGCGTTCTGCAAAAAGCACCATTTGCATGCACATATTGTGGTTTTGCAGAAACCTTCATCCGCGTCTACCAAAAGATGCATGTGCATGCTTAAAACGCGTTTTCGCACAAATGCGTGCGCGGGTGCTAAAAAGAGCAGCATCGGCATGCTTAGCACGTCGTTTGGTAGAAATCCACGTGCGCGTTCTGCAAAAAGCACCATTTGCATGCACATCTTGTGGTTTTGCAGAAAACTTCATCCGCGTCTACCAAAAGATGCATGTGCATGCTTAAAACGCGTTTTCGCACAAATGCGTGCGCGGGTGCTAAAAAGAGCAGCATCGGCATGCTTAGCACGTCGTTTGGTAGAAATCCACGAGCGCGTTCTGCAAAAAGCACCATTTGCATGCACATCTTGTGGTTTTGCAGAAAACTTCATCCGCGTCTACCAAAAGATGCATGTGCATGCTTAAAACGCGTTTTCGCACAAATGCGTGCGCGGGTGCTAAAAAGAGCAGCATCGGCATGCTTAGCACATCGTTTGGTTGAAATCCACGTGCGCGTTCTGCCAAAAGCACCATTTGCATGCACATCTTGTGGTTTTGCAGAAAACTTCATCCGCGTCTACCAAAAGATGCATGTGCATGCTTAAAACGCGTTTTCGCACAAATCCGTGCGCGGGTGCTAAAAAGAGCAGCATCGGCATGCTTAGCACGTCGTTTGGTAGAAATCCACGTGCGCGTTCTGCAAAAAGCACCATTTGCATGCACATCTTGTGGTTTTGCAGAAAACTTCATCCGCGTCTACCAAAAGATGCATGTGCATGCTTAAAACGCGTTTTCGCACAAATGCGTGCGCGGGTGCTAAAAAGAGCAGCATCGGCATGCTTAGCACGTCGTTTGGTAGAAATCCACGTGCGCGTTCTGCCAAAAGCACCATTTGCATGCACATCTTGTGGTTTTGCAGAAAACTTCATCCGCGTCTACCAAAAGATGCATGTGCATGCTTAAAACGCGTTTTCGCACAAATGCGTGCGCGGGTGCTAAAAAGAGCAGCATCGGCATGCTTAGCACGTCGTTTGGTAGAAATCCACGTGCGCCTTCTGCAAAAAGCACCATTTGCATGCACATCTTGTGGTTTTGCAGAAAACTTCATCCGCGTCTACCAAAAGATGCATGTGCATGCTTAAAACGCGTTTTCGCACAAATGCGTGCGCGGGTGCTAAAAAGAGCAGCATCGGCATGCTTAACACGTCGTTTGGTAGAAATCCACGTGCGCGTTCTGCAAAAAGCACCATTTGCATGCACATCTTGTGGTTTTGCAGAAAACTTCATCCGCGTCTACCAAAAGATGCATGTGCATGCTTAAAACGCGTTTTCGCACAAATGCGTGCGCGGGTGCTAAAAAGAGCAGCATCGGCATGCTTAGCACGTCGTTTGGTAGAAATCCACGTGCGCGTTCAGCCAAAAGCACCATTTGCATGCACATCTTGTGGTTTTGCAGCAAACTTCATCCGCGTCTACCAAAAGATGCATGTGCATGCTTAAAACGCGTTTTCGCACAAATCCGTGCGCGGGTGCTAAAAAGAGCAGCATCGGCATGCTTAGCACGTCGTTTGGTAGAAATCCACGTGCGCGTTCTGCAAAAAGCACCATTTGCATGCACATCTTGTGGTTTTGCAGAAAACTTCATCCGCGTCTACCAAAAGATGCATGTGCATGCTTAAAACGCGTTTTCGCACAAATGCGTGCGTGGGTGCTAAAAAGATGCATGCCTAGCACGTCGTTTGGTAGAAATCCACGTGCGCGTTCTGCAAAAAGCACCATTTGCATGCACATCTTGTGGTTTTGCAGAAACCTTCATCCGCGTCTACCAAAAGATGCATGTGCATGCTTAAAACGCGTTTTCGCACAAATGCGTGCGCGGGTGCTAAAAAGAGCAGCATCGGCATGCTTAGCACGTCGTTTGGTAGAAATCCACGTGCGCGTTCTGCAAAAAGCACCATTTGCATGCACATCTTGTGGTTTTGCAGAAAACTTCATCCGCGTCTACCAAAAGATGCATGTGCATGCTTAAAACGCGTTTTCGCACAAATGCGTGCGCGGGTGCTAAAAATAGCAGCATCGGCATGCTTAGCACGTCGTTTGGTAGAAATCCACGTGCGCGTTCTGCAAAAAGCACCATTTGCATGCACATCTTGTGGTTTTACAGAAAACTTCATCCGCGTCTACCAAAAGATGCATGTGCATGCTTAAAACGCGTTTTCGCACAAATGCGTGCGCGGGTGCTAAAAAGAGCAGCATCGGCATGCTTAGCACGTCGTTTGGTAGAAATCCACGTGCGCGTTCTGCCAAAAGCACCATTTGCATGCACATCTTCTGGTTTTGCAGAAAACTTCATCCGCGTCTACCAAAAGATGCATGTGCATGCTTAAAACGCGTTTTCGCACAAATCCGTGCGCGGGTGCTAAAAAGAGCAGCATCGGCATGCTTAGCACGTCGTTTGGTAGAAATCCACGTGCGCGTTCTGCAAAAAGCACCATTTGCATGCACATCTTGTGGTTTTGCAGAAAACTTCATCCGCGTCTACCAAAAGATGCATGTGCATGCTTAAAACGCGTTTTCGCACAAATGCGTGCGCGGGTGCTAAAAAGAGCAGCATCGGCATGCTTAGCACGTCGTTTGGGAGAAATCCACGTGCGCGTTCTGCCAAAAGCACCATTTGCATGCACATCTTGTGGTTTTGCAGAAAACTTCATCCGCGTCTACCAAAAGATGCATGTGCATGCTTAAAACGCGTTTTCGCACAAATCCGTGCGCGGGTGCTAAAAAGAGCAGCATCGGCAAGCTTAGCACGTCGTTTGGTAGAAATCCACGTGCGCGTTCTGCAAAAAGCACCATTTGCATGCACATCTTGTGGTTTTGCAGAAAACTTCATCCGCGTCTACCAAAAGATGCATTTGCATACTTAAAACGCGTTTTCGCACAAATGCGTGCGCGGGTGCTAAAAAGAGCAGCATCGGCATGCTTAGCACGTCGTTTGGTAGAAATCCACGTGCGCGTTCTGCAAAAAGCACCATTTGCATGCACATCTTGTGGTTTTGCAGAAAACTTCATCCGCGTCTACCAAAAGATGCATGTGCATGCTTAAAACGCGTTTTCGCACAAATCCGTGCGCGGGTGCTAAAAAGAGCAGCATCGGCATGCTTAGCACGTCGTTTGGTAGAAATCCACGTGCGCGTTCTGCAAAAAGCACCATTTGCATGCACATCGTGTGGTTTTGCAGAAAACTTCATCCGCGTCTACCAAAAGATGCATGTGCATGCTTAAAACGCGTTTTCGCACAAATGCGTGCGCGGGTGCTAAAAAGAGCAGCATCGGCATGCTTAGCACGTCGTTTGGTAGAAATCCACGAGCGCGTTCTGCAAAAAGCACCATTTGCATGCACATCTTGTGGTTTTGCAGAAAACTTCATCCGCGTCTACCAAAAGATGCATGTGCATGCTTAACACGCGTTTTCGCACAAATGCGTGCGCGGGTGCTAAAAAGAGCAGCATCGGCATGCTTAGCACGTTGTTTGGTAGAAATCCACGTGCGCGTTCTGCAAAAAGCACCATTTGCATGCACATCTTGTGGTTTTGCAGAAAACTTCATCCGCCTCTACCAAAAGATGCATGTGCATGCTTAAAACGCGTTTTCGCACAAATCCGTGCGCGGGTGCTAAAAAGAGCAGCATCGGCATGCTTAGCACGTCGTTTGGTAGAAATCCACGTCCGCGTTCTGCAAAAAGCACCATTTGCATGCACATCTTGTGGTTTTGCAGAAAACTTCATCCGCGTGTACCAAAAGATGCATGTGCTTGCTTAAAACGCGTTTTCGCCCAAATGCGTGCGCGGGTGCTAAAAAGAGCAGCATCGGCATGCTTAGCACGTCGTTTGGTAGAAATCCACGAGCGCGTTCTGCAAAAAGCACCATTTGCATGCACATCTTGTGGTTTTGCAGAAAACTTCATCCGCGTCTACCAAAAGATGCATGTGCATGATTAAAACGCGTTTTCGCACAAATGCGTGCGCGGGTGCTAAAAAGAGCAGCATCGGCAAGCTTAGCACGTCGTTTGGTAGAAATCCACGTGCGCGTTCTGCAAAAAGCACCATTTGCATGCACATCTTGTGGTTTTGCAGAAAACTTCATCCGCGTCTACCAAAAGATGCATGTGCATGCTTAAAACGCGTTTTCGCACAAATGCGTGCGCGGGTGCTAAAAAGAGCAGCATCGGCATGCTTAGCACGTCGTTTGGTAGAAATCCACGTGCGCGTTCTGCAAAAAGCCCCATTTGCATGCACATCTTGTGGTTTTGCAGAAAACTTCATCCGCGTCTACCAAAAGATGCATGTGCATGCTTAAAACGCGTTTTCGCACAAATGCGTGCGCGGGTGCTAAAAAGAGCAGCATCGGCATGCTTAGCACGTCGTTTGGTAGAAATCCACGTGCGCGTTCTGCCAAAAGCACCATTTGCATGCACATCTTGTGGTTTTGCAGAAAACTTCATCCGCGTCTACCAAAAGATGCATGTGCATGCTTAAAACGCGTTTTCGCACAAATCCGTGCGCGGGTGCTAAAAAGAGCCGCATCGGCAAGCTTAGCACGTCGTTTGGTAGAAATCCACGTGCGCGTTCTGCAAAAAGCACCATTTGCATGCACATCTTGTGGTTTTGCAGAAAACTTCATCCGCGTCTACCAAAAGATGCATTTGCATGCTTAAAACGCGTTTTCGCACAAATGCGTGCGCGGGTGCTAAAAAGAGCAGCATCGGCATGCTTAGCACGTCGTTTGGTAGAAATCCACGTGCGCGTTCTGCAAAAAGCACCATTTGCATGCACATCTTGTGGTTTTGCAGAAAACTTCATCCGCGTCTACCAAAAGATGCATGTGCATGCTTAAAACGCGTTTTCGCACAAATCCGTGCGCGGGTGCTAAAAAGAGCAGCATCGGCATGCTTAGCACGTCGTTTGGTAGAAATCCACGTGCGCGTTCTGCAAAAAGCACCATTTGCATGCACATCTTGTGGTTTTGCAGAAAACTTCATCGGCGTCTACCAAAAGATGCATGTGCATGCTTAAAACGCGTTTTCGCACAAATGCGTGCGCGGGTGCTAAAAAGAGCAGCATCGGCATGCTTAGCACGTCGTTTGGTAGAAATCCACGAGCGCGTTCTGCAAAAAGCACCATTTGCATGCACATCTTGTGGTTTTGCAGAAAACTTCATCCGCGTCTACCAAAAGATGCATGTGCATGCTTAACACGCGTTTTCGCACAAATGCGTGCGCGGGTGCTAAAAAGAGCAGCATCGGCATGCTTAGCACGTTGTTTGGTAGAAATCCACGTGCGCGTTCTGCAAAAAGCACCATTTGCATGCACATCTTGTGGTTTTGCAGAAAACTTCATCCGCCTCTACCAAAAGATGCATGTGCATGCTTAAAACGCGTTTTCGCACAAATCCGTGCGCGGGTGCTAAAAAGAGCAGCATCGGCATGCTTAGCACGTCGTTTGGTAGAAATCCACGTCCGCGTTCTGCAAAAAGCACCATTTGCATGCACATCTTGTGGTTTTGCAGAAAACTTCATCCGCGTCTACCAAAAGATGCATGTGCTTGCTTAAAACGCGTTTTCGCACAAATCCGTGCGCGGGTGCTAAAAAGAGCAGCATCGGCATGCTTAGCACGTCGTTTGGTAGAAATCCACGTGCGCGTTCTGCAAAAAGCACCATTTGCATGCACATCTTGTGGTTTTGCAGAAAACTTCATCCGCGTCTACCAAAAGATGCATGTGCATGCTTAAAACGCGTTTTCGCACAAATCCGTGCGCGGGTGCTAAAAAGAGCAGCATCGGCATGCTTAGCACGTCGTTTGGTAGAAATCCACGTGCGCGTTCTGCAAAAAGCACCATTTGCATGCACATCTTGTGGTTTTGCAGAAAACTTCATCGGCGTCTACAAAAGATGCATGTGCATGCTTAAAACGCGTTTTCGCACAAATGCGTGCGCGGGTGCTAAAAAGAGCAGCATCGGCATGCTTAGCACGTCGTTTGGTAGAAATCCACGAGCGCGTTCTGCAAAAAGCACCATTTGCATGCACATCTTGTGGTTTTGCAGAAAACTTCATCCGCGTCTACCAAAAGATGCATGTGCATGCTTAACACGCGTTTTCGCACAAATGCGTGCGCGGGTGCTAAAAAGAGCAGCATCGGCATGCTTAGCACGTGGTTTGGTAGAAATCCACGTGCGCGTTCTGCAAAAAGCACCATTTGCATGCACATCTTGTGGTTTTGCAGAAAACTTCATCCGCCTCTACCAAAAGATGCATGTGCATGCTTAAAACGCGTTTTCGCACAAATCCGTGCGCGGGTGCGAAAAAGAGCAGCATCGGCATGCTTAGCACATCGTTTGGTAGAAATCCACGTCCGCGTTCTGCAAAAAGCACCATTTGCATGCACATCTTGTGGTTTTGCAGAAAACTTCATCCGCCTCTACCAAAAGATGCATGTGCATGCTTAAAACGCGTTTTCGCACAAATCCGTGCGCGGGTGCTAAAAAGAGCAGCATCGGCATGCTTAGCACGTCGTTTGGTAGAAATCCACGTCCGCGTTCTGCAAAAAGCACCATTTGCATGCACATCTTGTGGTTTTGCAGAAAACTTCATCCGCGTCTACCAAAAGATGCATGTGCTTGCTTAAAACGCGTTTTCGCCCAAATGCGTGCGCGGGTGCTAAAAAGAGCAGCATCGGCATGCTTAGCACGTCGTTTGGTAGAAATCCACGAGCGCGTTCTGCAAAAAGCACCATTTGCATGCACATCTTGTGGTTTTGCAGAAAACTTCATCCGCGTCTACCAAAAGATGCATGTGCATGATTAAAACGCGTTTTCGCACAAATGCGTGCGCGGGTGCTAAAAAGAGCAGCATCGGCAAGCTTAGCACGTCGTTTGGTAGAAATCCACGTGCGCGTTCTGCAAAAAGCACCATTTGCATGCACATCTTGTGGTTTTGCAGAAAACTTCATCCGCGTCTACCAAAAGATGCATGTGCATGCTTAAAACGCGTTTTCGCACAAATGCGTGCGCGGGTGCTAAAAAGAGCAGCATCGGCATGCTTAGCACGTCGTTTGGTAGAAATCCACGTGCGCGTTCTGCAAAAAGCCCCATTTGCATGCACATCTTGTGGTTTTGCAGAAAACTTCATCCGCGTCTACCAAAAGATGCATGTGCATGCTTAAAACGCGTTTTCGCACAAATGCGTGCGCGGGTGCTAAAAAGAGCAGCATCGGCATGCTTAGCACGTCGTTTGGTAGAAATCCACGTGCGCGTTCTGCTAAAAGCACCATTTGCATGCACATCTTGTGGTTTTGCAGAAAACTTCATCCGCGTCTACCAAAAGATGCATGTGCATGCTTAAAACGCGTTTTCGCACAAATCCGTGCGCGGGTGCTAAAAAGAGCAGCATCGGCAAGCTTAGCACGTCGTTTGGTAGAAATCCACGTGCGCGTTCTGCAAAAAGCACCATTTGCATGCACATCTTGTGGTTTTGCAGAAAACTTCATCCGCGTCTACCAAAAGATGCATTTGCATGCTTAAAACGCGTTTTCGCACAAATGCGTGCGCGGGTGCTAAAAAGAGCAGCATCGGCATGCTTAGCACGTCGTTTGGTAGAAATCCACGTGCGCGTTCTGCAAAAAGCACCATTTGCATGCACATCTTGTGGTTTTGCAGAAAACTTCATCCGCGTCTACCAAAAGATGCATGTGCATGCTTAAAACGCGTTTTCGCACAAATCCGTGCGCGGGTGCTAAAAAGAGCAGCATCGGCATGCTTAGCACGTCGTTTGGTAGAAATCCACGTGCGCGTTCTGCAAAAAGCACCATTTGCATGCACATCTTGTGGTTTTGCAGAAAACTTCATCCGCGTCTACCAAAAGATGCATGTGCATGCTTAAAACGCGTTTTCGCACAAATGCGTGCGCGGGTGCTAAAAAGAGCAGCATCGGCATGCTTAGCACGTCGTTTGGTAGAAATCCACGAGCGCGTTCTGCAAAAAGCACCATTTGCATGCACATCTTGTGGTTTTGCAGAAAACTTCATCCGCGTCTATCAAAAGATGCATGTGCATGCTTAACACGCGTTTTCGCACAAATGCGTGCGCGGGTGCTAAAAAGAGCAGCATCGGCATGCTTAGCACGTTGTTTGGTAGAAATCCACGTGCGCGTTCTGCAAAAAGCACCATTTGCATGCACATCTTGTGGTTTTGCAGAAAACTTCATCCGCCTCTACCAAAAGATGCATGTGCATGCTTAAAACGCGTTTTCGCACAAATCCGTGCGCGGGTGCTAAAAAGAGCAGCATCGGCATGCTTAGCACGTCGTTTGGTAGAAATCCACGTCCGCGTTCTGCAAAAAGCACCATTTGCATGCACATCTTGTGGTTTTGCAGAAAACTTCATCCGCGTCTACCAAAAGATGCATGTGCTTGCTTAAAACGCGTTTTCGCCCAAATGCGTGCGCGGGTGCTAAAAAGAGCAGCATCGGCATGCTTAGCACGTCGTTTGGTAGAAATCCACGAGCGCGTTCTGCAAAAAGCACCATTTGCATGCACATCTTGTGGTTTTGCAGAAAACTTCATCCGCGTCTACCAAAAGATGCATGTGCATGTTTAAAACGCGTTTTCGCACAAATCCGTGCGCGGGTGCTAAAAAGAGCAGCATCAGCATGCTTAGCACGTCGTTTGGTAGAAATCCACGTGCGCGTTCTGTAAAAAGCACCATTTGCATGCACATCTTGTGGTTTTGCAGAAAACTTCATCCGCGTCTACCAAAAGATGCATGTGCATGCTTAAAACGCGTTTTCGCACAAATGCGTGCGCGGGTGCTAAAAAGAGCAGCATCGGCATGCTTAGCACGTTGTTTGGTAGAAATCCACGTGCGCGTTCTGTAAGAAGCACCATTTGCATGCACATCTTGTGGTTTTGCAGAAAACTTCATCCGCGTCTACCAAAAGATGCATGTGCATGCTTAAAACGCGTTTTCGCACAAATCCGTGCGCGGGTGCTAAAAAGAGCAGCATCGGCATGCTTAGCACGTCGTTTGGTAGAAATACACGTGCGCGTTCTGCAAAAAGCACCATTTGCATGCACATCTTGTGGTTTTGCAGAAAACTTCATCCGCGTCTACCAAAAGATGCATGTGCATGCTTAAAACGCGTTTTCGCACAAATGCGTGCGCGGGTGCTAAAAAGAGCAGCATCGGCATGCTTAGCACGTCGTTTGGTAGAAATCTACGTGCGCGTTCTGCCAAAAGCACCATTTGCATGCACATCTTGTGGTTTTGCAGAAAACTTCATCCGCGTCTACCAAAAGATGCATGTGCATGCTTAAAACGCGTTTTCGCACAAATCCGTGCGCGGGTGCTAAAAAGAGCAGCATCGGCATGCTTAGCACGTCGTTTGGTAGAAATACACGTGCGCGTTCTGCAAAAAGCACCATTTGCATGCACATCTTGTGGTTTTGCAGAAAACTTCATCCGCGTCTACCAAAAGATGCATGTGCATGCTTAAAACGCGTTTTCGCACAAATGCGTGCGCGGGTGCTAAAAAGAGCAGCATCGGCATGCTTAGCACGTCGTTTGGTAGAAATCTACGTGCGCGTTCTGCCAAAAGCACCATTTGCATGCACATCTTGTGGTTTTGCAGAAAACTTCATCCGCGTCTACCAAAAGATGCATGTGCATGCTTTAAACGCGTTTTCGCACAAATCCGTGCGCGGGTGCTAAAAAGAGCAGCATCGGCATGCTTAGCACGTCGTTTGGTAGAAATCTACGTGCGCGTTCTGCCAAAAGCACCATTTGCATGCACATCTTGTGGTTTTGCAGAAAACTTCATCCGCGTCTACCAAAAGATGCATGTGCATGCTTAAAACGCGTTTTCGCACAAATCCGTGCGCGGGTGCTAAAAAGAGCAGCATCGGCATGCTTAGCTCGTCGTTTGGTAGAAATCCACGAGCGCGTTCTGAAAAAGCACCATTTGCATGCACATCTTGTGGTTTTGCAGAAAACTTCATCCGCGTCTACCAAAAGATGCATGTGCATGCTTAACACGCGTTTTCGCACAAATGCGTGCGCTGGTGCTAAAAGAGCAGCATCGGCATGCTTAGCACGTCGTTTGGTAGAAATCCACGAGCGCGTTCTGCAAAAAGCACCATTTGCATGCACATCTTGTGGTTTTGCAGAAAACTTCATCCGCGTCTACCAAAAGATGCATGTGCATACTTAAAACGCGTTTTCGCACAAATGCGTGCGCGGGTGCTAAAAAGAGCAGCATCGGCATGCTCAGCACGTCGTTTGGTAGAAATCCACGAGCGCGTTCTGAAAAAGCACCATTTGCATGCACATCTTGTGGTTTTGCAGAAAACTTCATCCGCGTCTACCAAAAGATGCATGTGCATGCTTAACACGCGTTTTCGCACAAATGCGTGCGCGGGTGCTAAAAGAGCAGCATCGGCATGCTTAGCACGTCGTTTGGTAGAAATCCACGTGCGCGTTCTGCAAAAAGCACCATTTGCATGCACATCTTGTGGTTTTGCAGAAAACTTCATCCGCGTCTACCAAAAGATGCATGTGCATGCTTAAAACGCGTTTTCGCACAAATGCGTGCGCGGGTGCTAAAAAGAGCAGCATCGGCATGCTTAGCACGTCGTTTGGTAGAAATCCACGAGCGCGTTCTGCAAAAAGCACCATTTGCATGCACATCTTGTGGTTTTGCAGAAAACTTCATCCGCGTCTACCAAAAGATGCATGTGCATGCTTAAAACGCGTTTTCGCACAAATGCGTGCGCGGGTGCTAAAAAGAGCAGCATCGGCATGCTTAGCACACCGTTTGGTTGAAATCCACGTGCGCGTTCTGCCAAAAGCACCATTTGCATGCACATCTTGTGGTTTTGCAGAAAACTTCATCCGCGTCTACCAAAAGATGCATGTGCATGCTTAAAACGCGTTTTCGCACAAATGCGTGCGGGGGTGCTAAAAAGAGCAGCATCGGCATGCTTAGCACGTCGTTTGGTAGAAATCCACGTGCGCGTTCTGCCAAAAGCACCATTTGCATGCACATCTTGTGGTTTTGCAGCAAACTTCATCCGCGTCTACCAAAAGATGCATGCGCATGCTTAAAACGCGTTTTGCACAAATCCGTGCGCGGGTGCTAAAAAGAGCAGCATCGGCATGCTTAGCACGTCGTTTGGTAGAAATCCACGTGCGCGTTCTGCAAAAAGCACCATTTGCATGCACATCTTGTGGTTTTGCAGAAAACTTCATCCGCGTCTACCAAAAGATGCATGTGCATGCTTAAAACGCGTTTTCGCACAAATGCGTGCGCGGGTGCTAAAAAGAGCAGCATCGGCATGCTTAGCACGTCGTTTGGTAGAAATCCACGAGCGCGTTCTGCAAAAAGCATCATTTGCATGCACATCTTGTGGTTTTGCAGAAAACTTCATCCGCGTCTACCAAAAGATGCATGTGCATGCTTAAAACGCGTTTTCGCACAAATGCGTGCGCGGGTGCTAAAAAGAGCAGCATCGGCATGCTTAGCACGTCGTTTGGTAGAAATCCACGTGCGCGTTCTGCCAAAAGCACCATTTGCATGCACATCTTGTGGTTTTGCAGAAAACTTCATCCGCGTCTACCAAAAGATGCATGTGCATGTTTAAAACGCGTTTTCGCACAAATCCGTGCGCGGGTGCTAAAAAGAGCAGCATCAGCATGCTTAGCACGTCGTTTGGTAGAAATCCACGTGCGCGTTCTGTAAAAAGCACCATTTGCATGCACATCTTGTGGTTTTGCAGAAAACTTCATCCGCGTCTACCAAAAGATGCATGTGCATGCTTAAAACGCGTTTTCGCACAAATGCGTGCGCGGGTGCTAAAAAGAGCAGCATCGGCATGCTTAGCACGTTGTTTGGTAGAAATCCACGTGCGCGTTCTGTAAGAAGCACCATTTGCATGCACATCTTGTGGTTTTGCAGAAAACTTCATCCGCGTCTACCAAAAGATGCATGTGCATGCTTAAAACGCGTTTTCGCACAAATCCGTGCGCGGGTGCTAAAAAGAGCAGCATCGGCATGCTTAGCACGTCGTTTGGTAGAAATACACGTGCGCGTTCTGCAAAAAGCACCATTTGCATGCACATCTTGTGGTTTTGCAGAAAACTTCATCCGCGTCTACCAAAAGATGCATGTGCATGCTTAAAACGCGTTTTCGCACAAATGCGTGCGCGGGTGCTAAAAAGAGCAGCATCGGCATGCTTAGCACGTCGTTTGGTAGAAATCTACGTGCGCGTTCTGCCAAAAGCACCATTTGCATGCACATCTTGTGGTTTTGCAGAAAACTTCATCCGCGTCTACCAAAAGATGCATGTGCATGCTTTAAACGCGTTTTCGCACAAATCCGTGCGCGGGTGCTAAAAAGAGCAGCATCGGCATGCTTAGCACGTCGTTTGGTAGAAATCTACGTGCGCGTTCTGCCAAAAGCACCATTTGCATGCACATCTTGTGGTTTTGCAGAAAACTTCATCCGCGTCTACCAAAAGATGCATGTGCATGCTTAAAACGCGTTTTCGCACAAATCCGTGCGCGGGTGCTAAAAAGAGCAGCATCGGCATGCTTAGCTCGTCGTTTGGTAGAAATCCACGTGCGCGTTCTGCAAAAAGCACCATTTGCATGCACATCTTGTGGTTTTGCAGAAAACTTCATCCGCGTCTACCAAAAGATGCATGTGCATGCTTAAAACGCGTTTTCGCACAAATGCGTGCGCGGGTGCTAAAAAGAGCAGCATCGGCATGCTTAGCACGTCGTTTGGTAGAAATCCACGTGCGCGTTCTGCCAAAAGCACCATTTGCATGCACATCTTGTGGTTTTGCAGAAAACTTCATCCGCGTCTACCAAAAGATGCATGTGCATGCTTAAAACGCGTTTTCGCACAAATCCGTGCGCGGGTGCTAAAAAGAGCAGCATCGGCAAGCTTAGCACATCGTTTGGTAGAAATCCACGTGCGCGTTCTGCAAAAAGCACCATTTGCATGCACATCTTGTGGTTTTGCAGAAAACTTCATCCGCGTCTACCAAAAGATGCATGTGCATGCTTAAAACGCGTTTTCGCACAAATGCGTGCGCGGGTGCTAAAAAGAGCAGCATCAGCATGCTTAGCACGTCGTTTGGTAGAAATCCACGTGCGCGTTCTGCAAAAAGCACCATTTGCATGCACATATTGTGGTTTTGCAGAAACCTTCATCCGCGTCTACCAAAAGATGCATGTGCATGCTTAAAACGCGTTTTCGCACAAATGCGTGCGCGGGTGCTAAAAAGAGCAGCATCGGCATGCTTAGCACGTCGTTTGGTAGAAATCCACGTGCGCGTTCTGCAAAAAGCACCATTTGCATGCACATCTTGTGGTTTTGCAGAAAACTTCATCCGCGTCTACCAAAAGATGCATGTGCATGCTTAAAACGCGTTTTCGCACAAATGCGTGCGCGGGTGCTAAAAAGAGCAGCATCGGCATGCTTAGCACGTCGTTTGGTAGAAATCCACGAGCGCGTTCTGCAAAAAGCACCATTTGCATGCACATCTTGTGGTTTTGCAGAAAACTTCATCCGCGTCTACCAAAAGATGCATGTGCATGCTTAAAACGCGTTTTCGCACAAATGCGTGCGCGGGTGCTAAAAAGAGCAGCATCGGCATGCTTAGCACATCGTTTGGTTGAAATCCACGTGCGCGTTCTGCCAAAAGCACCATTTGCATGCACATCTTGTGGTTTTGCAGAAAACTTCATCCGCGTCTACCAAAAGATGCATGTGCATGCTTAAAACGCGTTTTCGCACAAATCCGTGCGCGGGTGCTAAAAAGAGCAGCATCGGCATGCTTAGCACGTCGTTTGGTAGAAATCCACGTGCGCGTTCTGCAAAAAGCACCATTTGCATGCACATCTTGTGGTTTTGCAGAAAACTTCATCCGCGTCTACCAAAAGATGCATGTGCATGCTTAAAACGCGTTTTCGCACAAATGCGTGCGCGGGTGCTAAAAAGAGCAGCATCGGCATGCTTAGCACGTCGTTTGGTAGAAATCCACGTGCGCGTTCTGCAAAAAGCACCTTTTGCATGCACATCTTGTGGTTTTGCAGAAAACTTCATCCGCGTCTACCAAAAGATGCATGTGCATGCTTAAAACGCGTTTTCGCACAAATCCGTGCGCGGGTGCTAAAAAGAGCAGCATCGGCATGCTTAGCACGTCGTTTGGTAGAAATCCACGTGCGCGTTCTGCAAAAAGCACCATTTGCATGCACATCTTGTGGTTTTGCAGAAAACTTCATCCGCGTCTACCAAAAGATGCATGTGCATGCTTAAAACGCGTTTTCGCACAAATGCGTGCGCGGGTGCTAAAAAGAGCAGCATCGGCATGCTTAGCACGTCGTTTGGTAGAAATCCACGAGCGCGTTCTGCAAAAAGCACCATTTGCATGCACATCTTGTGGTTTTGCAGAAAACTTCATCCGCGTCTACCAAAAGATGCATGTGCATGCTTAACACGCGTTTTCGCACAAATGCGTGCGCGGGTGCTAAAAAGAGCAGCATCGGCATGCTTAGCACGTTGTTTGGTAGAAATCCACGTGCGCGTTCTGCAAAAAGCACCATTTGCATGCACATCTTGTGGTTTTGCAGAAAACTTCATCCGCGTCTACCAAAAGATGCATGCGCATGCTTAAAACGCGTTTTGCACAAATCCGTGCGCGGGTGCTAAAAAGAGCAGCATCGGCATGCTTAGCACGTCGTTTGGTAGAAATCCACGTGCGCGTTCTGCAAAAAGCACCATTTGCATGCACATCTTGTGGTTTTGCAGAAAACTTCATCCGCGTCTACCAAAAGATGCATGTGCATGCTTAAAACGCGTTTTCGCACAAATGCGTGCGCGGGTGCTAAAAAGAGCAGCATCGGCATGCTTAGCACGTCGTTTGGTAGAAATCCACGAGCGCGTTCTGCAAAAAGCATCATTTGCATGCACATCTTGTGGTTTTGCAGAAAACTTCATCCGCGTCTACCAAAAGATGCATGTGCATGCTTAAAACGCGTTTTCGCACAAATGCGTGCGCGGGTGCTAAAAAGAGCAGCATCGGCATGCTTAGCACGTCGTTTGGTAGAAATCCACGTGCGCGTTCTGCCAAAAGCACCATTTGCATGCACATCTTGTGGTTTTGCAGAAAACTTCATCCGCGTCTACCAAAAGATGCATGTGCATGTTTAAAACGCGTTTTCGCACAAATCCGTGCGCGGGTGCTAAAAAGAGCAGCATCAGCATGCTTAGCACGTCGTTTGGTAGAAATCCACGTGCGCGTTCTGTAAAAAGCACCATTTGCATGCACATCTTGTGGTTTTGCAGAAAACTTCATCCGCGTCTACCAAAAGATGCATGTGCATGCTTAAAACGCGTTTTCGCACAAATGCGTGCGCGGGTGCTAAAAAGAGCAGCATCGGCATGCTTAGCACGTTGTTTGGTAGAAATCCACGTGCGCGTTCTGTAAGAAGCACCATTTGCATGCACATCTTGTGGTTTTGCAGAAAACTTCATCCGCGTCTACCAAAAGATGCATGTGCATGCTTAAAACGCGTTTTCGCACAAATCCGTGCGCGGGTGCTAAAAAGAGCAGCATCGGCATGCTTAGCACGTCGTTTGGTAGAAATACACGTGCGCGTTCTGCAAAAAGCACCATTTGCATGCACATCTTGTGGTTTTGCAGAAAACTTCATCCGCGTCTACCAAAAGATGCATGTGCATGCTTAAAACGCGTTTTCGCACAAATGCGTGCGCGGGTGCTAAAAAGAGCAGCATCGGCATGCTTAGCACGTCGTTTGGTAGAAATCTACGTGCGCGTTCTGCCAAAAGCACCATTTGCATGCACATCTTGTGGTTTTGCAGAAAACTTCATCCGCGTCTACCAAAAGATGCATGTGCATGCTTTAAACGCGTTTTCGCACAAATCCGTGCGCGGGTGCTAAAAAGAGCAGCATCGGCATGCTTAGCACGTCGTTTGGTAGAAATCTACGTGCGCGTTCTGCCAAAAGCACCATTTGCATGCACATCTTGTGGTTTTGCAGAAAACTTCATCCGCGTCTACCAAAAGATGCATGTGCATGCTTAAAACGCGTTTTCGCACAAATCCGTGCGCGGGTGCTAAAAAGAGCAGCATCGGCATGCTTAGCTCGTCGTTTGGTAGAAATCCACGTGCGCGTTCTGCAAAAAGCACCATTTGCATGCACATCTTGTGGTTTTGCAGAAAACTTCATCCGCGTCTACCAAAAGATGCATGTGCATGCTTAAAACGCGTTTTCGCACAAATGCGTGCGCGGGTGCTAAAAAGAGCAGCATCGGCATGCTTAGCACGTCGTTTGGTAGAAATCCACGTGCGCGTTCTGCCAAAAGCACCATTTGCATGCACATCTTGTGGTTTTGCAGAAAACTTCATCCGCGTCTACCAAAAGATGCATGTGCATGCTTAAAACGCGTTTTCGCACAAATCCGTGCGCGGGTGCTAAAAAGAGCAGCATCGGCAAGCTTAGCACATCGTTTGGTAGAAATCCACGTGCGCGTTCTGCAAAAAGCACCATTTGCATGCACATCTTGTGGTTTTGCAGAAAACTTCATCCGCGTCTACCAAAAGATGCATGTGCATGCTTAAAACGCGTTTTCGCACAAATGCGTGCGCGGGTGCTAAAAAGAGCAGCATCAGCATGCTTAGCACGTCGTTTGGTAGAAATCCACGTGCGCGTTCTGCAAAAAGCACCATTTGCATGCACATATTGTGGTTTTGCAGAAACCTTCATCCGCGTCTACCAAAAGATGCATGTGCATGCTTAAAACGCGTTTTCGCACAAATGCGTGCGCGGGTGCTAAAAAGAGCAGCATCGGCATGCTTAGCACGTCGTTTGGTAGAAATCCACGTGCGCGTTCTGCAAAAAGCACCATTTGCATGCACATCTTGTGGTTTTGCAGAAAACTTCATCCGCGTCTACCAAAAGATGCATGTGCATGCTTAAAACGCGTTTTCGCACAAATGCGTGCGCGGGTGCTAAAAAGAGCAGCATCGGCATGCTTAGCACGTCGTTTGGTAGAAATCCACGAGCGCGTTCTGCAAAAAGCACCATTTGCATGCACATCTTGTGGTTTTGCAGAAAACTTCATCCGCGTCTACCAAAAGATGCATGTGCATGCTTAAAACGCGTTTTCGCACAAATGCGTGCGCGGGTGCTAAAAAGAGCAGCATCGGCATGCTTAGCACATCGTTTGGTTGAAATCCACGTGCGCGTTCTGCCAAAAGCACCATTTGCATGCACATCTTGTGGTTTTGCAGAAAACTTCATCCGCGTCTACCAAAAGATGCATGTGCATGCTTAAAACGCGTTTTCGCACAAATCCGTGCGCGGGTGCTAAAAAGAGCAGCATCGGCATGCTTAGCACGTCGTTTGGTAGAAATCCACGTGCGCGTTCTGCAAAAAGCACCATTTGCATGCACATCTTGTGGTTTTGCAGAAAACTTCATCCGCGTCTACCAAAAGATGCATGTGCATGCTTAAAACGCGTTTTCGCACAAATGCGTGCGCGGGTGCTAAAAAGAGCAGCATCGGCATGCTTAGCACGTCGTTTGGTAGAAATCCACGTGCGCGTTCTGCAAAAAGCACCTTTTGCATGCACATCTTGTGGTTTTGCAGAAAACTTCATCCGCGTCTACCAAAAGATGCATGTGCATGCTTAAAACGCGTTTTCGCACAAATCCGTGCGCGGGTGCTAAAAAGAGCAGCATCGGCATGCTTAGCACGTCGTTTGGTAGAAATCCACGTGCGCGTTCTGCAAAAAGCACCATTTGCATGCACATCTTGTGGTTTTGCAGAAAACTTCATCCGCGTCTACCAAAAGATGCATGTGCATGCTTAAAACGCGTTTTCGCACAAATGCGTGCGCGGGTGCTAAAAAGAGCAGCATCGGCATGCTTAGCACGTCGTTTGGTAGAAATCCACGAGCGCGTTCTGCAAAAAGCACCATTTGCATGCACATCTTGTGGTTTTGCAGAAAACTTCATCCGCGTCTACCAAAAGATGCATGTGCATGCTTAACACGCGTTTTCGCACAAATGCGTGCGCGGGTGCTAAAAAGAGCAGCATCGGCATGCTTAGCACGTTGTTTGGTAGAAATCCACGTGCGCGTTCTGCAAAAAGCACCATTTGCATGCACATCTTGTGGTTTTGCAGAAAACTTCATCCGCCTCTACCAAAAGATGCATGTGCATGCTTAAAACGCGTTTTCGCACAAATCCGTGCGCGGGTGCTAAAAAGAGCAGCATCGGCATGCTTAGCACGTCGTTTGGTAGAAATCCACGTCCGCGTTCTGCAAAAAGCACCATTTGCATGCACATCTTGTGGTTTTGCAGAAAACTTCATCCGCGTCTACCAAAAGATGCATGTGCTTGCTTAAAACGCGTTTTCGCCCAAATGCGTGCGCGGGTGCTAAAAAGAGCAGCATCGGCATGCTTAGCACGTCGTTTGGTAGAAATCCACGAGCGCGTTCTGCAAAAAGCACCATTTGCATGCACATCTTGTGGTTTTGCAGAAAACTTCATCCGCGTCTACCAAAAGATGCATGTGCATGCTTTAAACGCGTTTTCGCACAAATCCGTGCGCGGGTGCTAAAAAGAGCAGCATCGGCATGCTTAGCACGTCGTTTGGTAGAAATCTACGTGCGCGTTCTGCCAAAAGCACCATTTGCATGCACATCTTGTGGTTTTGCAGAAAACTTCATCCGCGTCTACCAAAAGATGCATGTGCATGCTTAAAACGCGTTTTCGCACAAATCCGTGCGCGGGTGCTAAAAAGAGCAGCATCGGCATGCTTAGCTCGTCGTTTGGTAGAAATCCACGTGCGCGTTCTGCAAAAAGCACCATTTGCATGCACATCTTGTGGTTTTGCAGAAAACTTCATCCGCGTCTACCAAAAGATGCATGTGCATGCTTAAAACGCGTTTTCGCACAAATGCGTGCGCGGGTGCTAAAAAGAGCAGCATCGGCATGCTTAGCACGTCGTTTGGTAGAAATCCACGTGCGCGTTCTGCCAAAAGCACCATTTGCATGCACATCTTGTGGTTTTGCAGAAAACTTCATCCGCGTCTACCAAAAGATGCATGTGCATGCTTAAAACGCGTTTTCGCACAAATCCGTGCGCGGGTGCTAAAAAGAGCAGCATCGGCAAGCTTAGCACATCGTTTGGTAGAAATCCACGTGCGCGTTCTGCAAAAAGCACCATTTGCATGCACATCTTGTGGTTTTGCAGAAAACTTCATCCGCGTCTACCAAAAGATGCATGTGCATGCTTAAAACGCGTTTTCGCACAAATGCGTGCGCGGGTGCTAAAAAGAGCAGCATCAGCATGCTTAGCACGTCGTTTGGTAGAAATCCACGTGCGCGTTCTGCAAAAAGCACCATTTGCATGCACATATTGTGGTTTTGCAGAAACCTTCATCCGCGTCTACCAAAAGATGCATGTGTATGCTTAAAACGCGTTTTCGCACAAATGCGTGCGCGGGTGCTAAAAAGAGCAGCATCGGCATGCTTAGCACGTCGTTTGGTAGAAATCCACGTGCGCGTTCTGCAAAAAGCACCATTTGCATGCACATCTTGTGGTTTTGCAGAAAACTTCATCCGCGTCTACCAAAAGATGCATGTGCATGCTTAAAACGCGTTTTCGCACAAATGCGTGCGCGGGTGCTAAAAAGAGCAGCATCGGCATGCTTAGCACGTCGTTTGGTAGAAATCCACGAGCGCGTTCTGCAAAAAGCACCATTTGCATGCACATCTTGTGGTTTTGCAGAAAACTTCATCCGCGTCTACCAAAAGATGCATGTGCATGCTTAAAACGCGTTTTCGCACAAATGCGTGCGCGGGTGCTAAAAAGAGCAGCATCGGCATGCTTAGCACATCGTTTGGTTGAAATCCACGTGCGCGTTCTGCCAAAAGCACCATTTGCATGCACATCTTGTGGTTTTGCAGAAAACTTCATCCGCGTCTACCAAAAGATGCATGTGCATGCTTAAAACGCGTTTTCGCACAAATCCGTGCGCGGGTGCTAAAAAGAGCAGCATCGGCATGCTTAGCACGTCGTTTGGTAGAAATCCACGTGCGCGTTCTGCAAAAAGCACCATTTGCATGCACATCTTGTGGTTTTGCAGAAAACTTCATCCGCGTCTACCAAAAGATGCATGTGCATGCTTAAAACGCGTTTTCGCACAAATGCGTGCGCGGGTGCTAAAAAGAGCAGCATCGGCATGCTTAGCACGTCGTTTGGTAGAAATCCACGTGCGCGTTCTGCAAAAAGCACCTTTTGCATGCACATCTTGTGGTTTTGCAGAAAACTTCATCCGCGTCTACCAAAAGATGCATGTGCATGCTTAAAACGCGTTTTCGCACAAATCCGTGCGCGGGTGCTAAAAAGAGCAGCATCGGCATGCTTAGCACGTCGTTTGGTAGAAATCCACGTGCGCGTTCTGCAAAAAGCACCATTTGCATGCACATCTTGTGGTTTTGCAGAAAACTTCATCCGCGTCTACCAAAAGATGCATGTGCATGCTTAAAACGCGTTTTCGCACAAATGCGTGCGCGGGTGCTAAAAAGAGCAGCATCGGCATGCTTAGCACGTCGTTTGGTAGAAATCCACGAGCGCGTTCTGCAAAAAGCACCATTTGCATGCACATCTTGTGGTTTTGCAGAAAACTTCATCCGCGTCTACCAAAAGATGCATGTGCATGCTTAACACGCGTTTTCGCACAAATGCGTGCGCGGGTGCTAAAAAGAGCAGCATCGGCATGCTTAGCACGTTGTTTGGTAGAAATCCACGTGCGCGTTCTGCAAAAAGCACCATTTGCATGCACATCTTGTGGTTTTGCAGAAAACTTCATCCGCCTCTACCAAAAGATGCATGTGCATGCTTAAAACGCGTTTTCGCACAAATCCGTGCGCGGGTGCTAAAAAGAGCAGCATCGGCATGCTTAGCACGTCGTTTGGTAGAAATCCACGTCCGCGTTCTGCAAAAAGCACCATTTGCATGCACATCTTGTGGTTTTGCAGAAAACTTCATCCGCGTCTACCAAAAGATGCATGTGCTTGCTTAAAACGCGTTTTCGCCCAAATGCGTGCGCGGGTGCTAAAAAGAGCAGCATCGGCATGCTTAGCACGTCGTTTGGTAGAAATCCACGAGCGCGTTCTGCAAAAAGCACCATTTGCATGCACATCTTGTGGTTTTGCAGAAAACTTCATCCGCGTCTACCAAAAGATGCATGTGCATGATTAAAACGCGTTTTCGCACAAATGCGTGCGCGGGTGCTAAAAAGAGCAGCATCGGCAAGCTTAGCACGTCGTTTGGTAGAAATCCACGTGCGCGTTCTGCAAAAAGCACCATTTGCATGCACATCTTGTGGTTTTGCAGAAAACTTCATCCGCGTCTACCAAAAGATGCATGTGCATGCTTAAAACGCGTTTTCGCACAAATGCGTGCGCGGGTGCTAAAAAGAGCAGCATCGGCATGCTTAGCACGTCGTTTGGTAGAAATCCACGTGCGCGTTCTGCAAAAAGCCCCATTTGCATGCACATCTTGTGGTTTAGCCGAAAACTTCATCCGCGTCTACCAAAAGATGCATGTGCATGCTTAAAACGCGTTTTCGCACAAATGCGTGCGCGGGTGCTAAAAAGAGCAGCATCGGCATGCTTAGCACGTCGTTTGGTAGAAATCCACGTGCGCGTTCTGCCAAAAGCACCATTTGCATGCACATCTTGTGGTTTTGCAGAAAACTTCATCCGCGTCTACCAAAAGATGCATGTGCATGCTTAAAACGCGTTTTCGCACAAATCCGTGCGCGGGTGCTAAAAAGAGCAGCATCGGCATGCTTAGCACGTCGTTTGGTAGAAATCCACGAGCGCGTTCTGCAAAAAGCACCATTTGCATGCACATCTTGTGGTTTTGCAGAAAACTTCATCCGCGTCTACCAAAAGATGCATGTGCATGCTTAACACGCGTTTTCGCACAAATGCGTGCGCGGGTGCTAAAAAGAGCAGCATCGGCATGCTTAGCACGTTGTTTGGTAGAAATCCACGTGCGCGTTCTGCAAAAAGCACCATTTGCATGCACATCTTGTGGTTTTGCAGAAAACTTCATCCGCCTCTACCAAAAGATGCATGTGCATGCTTAAAACGCGTTTTCGCACAAATCCGTGCGCGGGTGCGAAAAAGAGCAGCATCAGCATGCTTAGCACATCGTTTGGTAGAAATCCACGTCCGCGTTATGCAAAAAGCACCATTTGCATGCACATCTTGTGGTTTTGCAGAAAACTTCATCCGCGTCTACCAAAAGATGCATGTGCATGCTTAAAACGCGTTTTCGCACAAATCCGTGCGCGGGTGCTAAAAAGAGCAGCATCGGCATGCTTAGCACGTCGTTTGGTAGAAATCCACGTGCGCGTTCTGCAAAAAGCACCATTTGCATGCACATCTTGTGGTTTTGCAGAAAACTTCATCCGCGTCTTCCAAAAGATGCATGTGCATGCTTAAAACGCGTTTTCGCACAAATCCGTGCGCGGGTGCTAAAAAGAGCAGCATCGGCATGCTTAGCACGTCGTTTGGTAGAAATCCACGTGCGCGTTCTGCAAAAAGCACCATTTGCATGCACATCTTGTGGTTTTGCAGAAAACTTCATCCGCGTCTACCAAAAGATGCATGTGCATGCTTAAAACGCGTTTTCGCACAAATGCGTGCGCGGGTGCTAAAAAGAGCAGCATCGGCATGCTTAGCACATCGTTTGGTTGAAATCCACGTGCGCGTTCTGCCAAAAGCACCATTTGCATGCACATCTTGTGGTTTTGCAGAAAACTTCATCCGCGTCTACCAAAAGATGCATGTGCATGCTTAAAACGCGTTTTCGCACAAATGCGTGCGCGGGTGCTAAAAAGAGCAGCATCGGCATGCTTAGCACGTCGTTTGGTAGAAATCCACGTGCGCTTTCTGCCAAAAGCACCATTTGCATGCACATCTTGTGGTTTTGCAGCAAACTTCATCCGCGTCTACCAAAAGATGCATGCGCATGCTTAAAACGCGTTTTGCACAAATCCGTGCGCGGTTGCTAAAAAGAGCAGCATCGGCATGCTTAGCACGTCGTTTGGTAGAAATCCACGTGCGCGTTCTGCAAAAAGCACCATTTGCATGCACATCTTGTGGTTTTGCAGAAAACTTCATCCGCGTCTACCAAAAGATGCATGTGCATGCTTAAAACGCGTTTTCGCACAAATGCGTGCGCGGGTGCTAAAAAGAGCAGCATCGGCATGCTTAGCACGTCGTTTGGTAGAAATCCACGTGCGCGTTCTGCCAAAAGCACCATTTGCATGCACATCTTGTGGTTTTGCAGAAAACTTCATCCGCGTCTACCAAAAGATGCATGTGCATGTTTAAAACGCGTTTTCGCACAAATCCGTGCGCGGGTGCTAAAAAGAGCAGCATCGGCATGCTTAGCACGTCGTTTGGTAGAAATCCACGTGCGCGTTCTGCCAAAAGCACCATTTGCATGCACATCTTGTGGTTTTGCAGAAAACTTCATCCGCGTCTACCAAAAGATGCATGTGCATGCTTAAAACGCGTTTTCGCACAAATCCGTGCGCGGGTGCTAAAAAGAGCAGCATCGGCAAGCTTAGCACATCGTTTGGTAGAAATCCGCGTGCGCGTTCTGCAAAAAGCACCATTTGCATGCACATCTTGTGGTTTTGCAGAAAACTTCATCCGCGTCTACCAAAAGATGCATGTGCATGCTTAAAACGCGTTTTCGCACAAATGCGTGCGCGGGTGCTAAAAAGAGCAGCATCGGCATGCTGAGCACGTCGTTTGGTAGAAATCCACGTGCGCGTTCTGCAAAAAGCACCATTTGCATGCACATATTGTGGTTTTGCAGAAACCTTCATCCGCGTCTACCAAAAGATGCATGTGCATGCTTAAAACGCGTTTTCGCACAAATGCGTGCGCGGGTGCTAAAAAGAGCAGCATCGGCATGCTTAGCACGTCGTTTGGTAGAAATCCACGTGCGCGTTCTGCAAAAAGCACCATTTGCATGCACATCTTGTGGTTTTGCAGAAAACTTCATCCGCGTCTACCAAAAGATGCATGTGCATGCTTAAAACGCGTTTTCGCACAAATGCGTGCGCGGGTGCTAAAAAGAGCAGCATCGGCATGCTTAGCACGTCGTTTGGTAGAAATCCACGAGCGCGTTCTGCAAAAAGCACCATTTGCATGCACATCTTGTGGTTTTGCAGAAAACTTCATCCGCGTCTACCAAAAGATGCATGTGCATGCTTAAAACGCGTTTTCGCACAAATGCGTGCGCGGGTGCTAAAAAGAGCAGCATCGGCATGCTTAGCACATCGTTTGGTTGAAATCCACGTGCGCGTTCTGCCAAAAGCACCATTTGCATGCACATCTTGTGGTTTTGCAGAAAACTTCATCCGCGTCTACCAAAAGATGCATGTGCATGCTTAAAACGCGTTTTCGCACAAATCCGTGCGCGGGTGCTAAAAAGAGCAGCATCGGCGTGCTTAGCACGTCGTTTGGTAGAAATCCACGTGCGCGTTCTGCAAAAAGCACCATTTGCATGCACATCTTGTGGTTTTGCAGAAAACTTCATCCGCGTCTACCAAAAGATGCATGTGCATGCTTAAAACGCGTTTTCGCACAAATGCGTGCGCGGGTGCTAAAAAGAGCAGCATCGGCATGCTTAGCACGTCGTTTGGTAGAAATCCACGTGCGCGTTCTGCCAAAAGCACCATTTGCATGCACATCTTGTGGTTTTGCAGAAAACTTCATCCGCGTCTACCAAAAGATGCATGTGCATGCTTAAAACGCGTTTTCGCACAAATGCGTGCGCGGGTGCTAAAAAGAGCAGCATCGGCATGCTTAGCACGTCGTTTGGTAGAAATCCACGTGCGCCTTCTGCAAAAAGCACCATTTGCATGCACATCTTGTGGTTTTGCAGAAAACTTCATCCGCGTCTACCAAAAGATGCATGTGCATGCTTAAAACGCGTTTTCGCACAAATGCGTGCGCGGGTGCTAAAAAGAGCAGCATCGGCATGCTTAACACGTCGTTTGGTAGAAATCCACGTGCGCGTTCTGCAAAAAGCACCATTTGCATGCACATCTTGTGGTTTTGCAGAAAACTTCATCCGCGTCTACCAAAAGATGCATGTGCATGCTTAAAACGCGTTTTCGCACAAATGCGTGCGCGGGTGCTAAAAAGAGCAGCATCGGCATGCTTAGCACGTCGTTTGGTAGAAATCCACGTGCGCGTTCAGCCAAAAGCACCATTTGCATGCACATCTTGTGGTTTTGCAGCAAACTTCATCCGCGTCTACCAAAAGATGCATGTGCATGCTTAAAACGCGTTTTCGCACAAATGCGTGCGCGGGTGCTAAAAAGAGCAGCATCGGCATGCTTAGCACGTCGTTTGGTAGAAATCCACGTGCGCGTTCTGCAAAAAGCACCATTTGCATGCACATATTGTGGTTTTGCAGAAACCTTCATCCGCGTCTACCAAAAGATGCATGTGCATGCTTAAAACGCGTTTTCGCACAAATGCGTGCGCGGGTGCTAAAAAGAGCAGCATCGGCATGCTTAGCACGTCGTTTGGTAGAAATCCACGTGCGCGTTCTGCAAAAAGCACCATTTGCATGCACATCTTGTGGTTTTGCAGAAAACTTCATCCGCGTCTACCAAAAGATGCATGTGCATGCTTAAAAACGCGTTTTCGCACAAATGCGTGCGCGGGTGCTAAAAAGAGCAGCATCGGCATGCTTAGCACGTCGTTTGGTAGAAATCCACGAGCGCGTTCTGCAAAAAGCACCATTTGCATGCACATCTTGTGGTTTTGCAGAAAACTTCATCCGCGTCTACCAAAAGATGCATGTGCATGCTTAAAACGCGTTTTCGCACAAATGCGTGCGCGGGTGCTAAAAAGAGCAGCATCGGCATGCTTAGCACATCGTTTGGTTGAAATCCACGTGCGCGTTCTGCCAAAAGCACCATTTGCATGCACATCTTGTGGTTTTGCAGAAAACTTCATCCGCGTCTACCAAAAGATGCATGTGCATGCTTAAAACGCGTTTTCGCACAAATCCGTGCGCGGGTGCTAAAAAGAGCAGCATCGGCATGCTTAGCACGTCGTTTGGTAGAAATCCACGTGCGCGTTCTGCAAAAAGCACCATTTGCATGCACATCTTGTGGTTTTGCAGAAAACTTCATCCGCGTCTACCAAAAGATGCATGTGCATGCTTAAAACGCGTTTTCGCACAAATGCGTGCGCGGGTGCTAAAAAGAGCAGCATCGGCATGCTTAGCACGTCGTTTGGTAGAAATCCACGTGCGCGTTCTGCAAAAAGCACCATTTGCATGCACATCTTGTGGTTTTGCAGAAAACTTCATCCGCGTCTACCAAAAGATGCATGTGCATGCTTAAAACGCGTTTTCGCACAAATCCGTGCGCGGGTGCTAAAAAGAGCAGCATCGGCATGCTTAGCACGTCGTTTGGTAGAAATCCACGTGCGCGTTCTGCAAAAAGCACCATTTGCATGCACATCTTGTGGTTTTGCAGAAAACTTCATCCGCGTCTACCAAAAGATGCATGTGCATGCTTAAAACGCGTTTTCGCACAAATGCGTGCGCGGGTGCTAAAAAGAGCAGCATCGGCATGCTTAGCACGTCGTTTGGTAGAAATCCACGAGCGCGTTCTGCAAAAAGCACCATTTGCATGCACATCTTGTGGTTTTGCAGAAAACTTCATCCGCGTCTACCAAAAGATGCATGTGCATGCTTAACACGCGTTTTCGCACAAATGCGTGCGCGGGTGCTAAAAAGAGCAGCATCGGCATGCTTAGCACGTTGTTTGGTAGAAATCCACGTGCGCGTTCTGCAAAAAGCACCATTTGCATGCACATCTTGTGGTTTTGCAGAAAACTTCATCCGCCTCTACCAAAAGATGCATGTGCATGCTTAAAACGCGTTTTCGCACAAATCCGTGCGCGGGTGCTAAAAAGAGCAGCATCGGCATGCTTAGCACGTCGTTTGGTAGAAATCCACGTCCGCGTTCTGCAAAAAGCACCATTTGCATGCACATCTTGTGGTTTTGCAGAAAACTTCATCCGCGTCTACCAAAAGATGCATGTGCTTGCTTAAAACGCGTTTTCGCCCAAATGCGTGCGCGGGTGCTAAAAAGAGCAGCATCGGCATGCTTAGCACGTCGTTTGGTAGAAATCCACGAGCGCGTTCTGCAAAAAGCACCATTTGCATGCACATCTTGTGGTTTTGCAGAAAACTTCATCCGCGTCTACCAAAAGATGCATGTGCATGATTAAAACGCGTTTTCGCACAAATGCGTGCGCGGGTGCTAAAAAGAGCAGCATCGGCAAGCTTAGCACGTCGTTTGGTAGAAATCCACGTGCGCGTTCTGCAAAAAGCACCATTTGCATGCACATCTTGTGGTTTTGCAGAAAACTTCATCCGCGTCTACCAAAAGATGCATGTGCATGCTTAAAACGCGTTTTCGCACAAATGCGTGCGCGGGTGCTAAAAAGAGCAGCATCGGCATGCTTAGCACGTCGTTTGGTAGAAATCCACGTGCGCGTTCTGCAAAAAGCCCCATTTGCATGCACATCTTGTGGTTTAGCCGAAAACTTCATCCGCGTCTACCAAAAGATGCATGTGCATGCTTAAAACGCGTTTTCGCACAAATGCGTGCGCGGGTGCTAAAAAGAGCAGCATCGGCATGCTTAGCACGTCGTTTGGTAGAAATCCACGTGCGCGTTCTGCCAAAAGCACCATTTGCATGCACATCTTGTGGTTTTGCAGAAAACTTCATCCGCGTCTACCAAAAGATGCATGTGCATGCTTAAAACGCGTTTTCGCACAAATCCGTGCGCGGGTGCTAAAAAGAGCAGCATCGGCATGCTTAGCACGTCGTTTGGTAGAAATCCACGAGCGCGTTCTGCAAAAAGCACCATTTGCATGCACATCTTGTGGTTTTGCAGAAAACTTCATCCGCGTCTACCAAAAGATGCATGTGCATGCTTAACACGCGTTTTCGCACAAATGCGTGCGCGGGTGCTAAAAAGAGCAGCATCGGCATGCTTAGCACGTTGTTTGGTAGAAATCCACGTGCGCGTTCTGCAAAAAGCACCATTTGCATGCACATCTTGTGGTTTTGCAGAAAACTTCATCCGCCTCTACCAAAAGATGCATGTGCATGCTTAAAACGCGTTTTCGCACAAATCCGTGCGCGGGTGCGAAAAAGAGCAGCATCAGCATGCTTAGCACATCGTTTGGTAGAAATCCACGTCCGCGTTATGCAAAAAGCACCATTTGCATGCACATCTTGTGGTTTTGCAGAAAACTTCATCCGCGTCTACCAAAAGATGCATGTGCATGCTTAAAACGCGTTTTCGCACAAATCCGTGCGCGGGTGCTAAAAAGAGCAGCATCGGCATGCTTAGCACGTCGTTTGGTAGAAATCCACGTGCGCGTTCTGCAAAAAGCACCATTTGCATGCACATCTTGTGGTTTTGCAGAAAACTTCATCCGCGTCTTCCAAAAGATGCATGTGCATGCTTAAAACGCGTTTTCGCACAAATCCGTGCGCGGGTGCTAAAAAGAGCAGCATCGGCATGCTTAGCACGTCGTTTGGTAGAAATCCACGTGCGCGTTCTGCAAAAAGCACCATTTGCATGCACATCTTGTGGTTTTGCAGAAAACTTCATCCGCGTCTACCAAAAGATGCATGTGCATGCTTAAAACGCGTTTTCGCACAAATGCGTGCGCGGGTGCTAAAAAGAGCAGCATCGGCATGCTTAGCACATCGTTTGGTTGAAATCCACGTGCGCGTTCTGCCAAAAGCACCATTTGCATGCACATCTTGTGGTTTTGCAGAAAACTTCATCCGCGTCTACCAAAAGATGCATGTGCATGCTTAAAACGCGTTTTCGCACAAATGCGTGCGCGGGTGCTAAAAAGAGCAGCATCGGCATGCTTAGCACGTCGTTTGGTAGAAATCCACGTGCGCTTTCTGCCAAAAGCACCATTTGCATGCACATCTTGTGGTTTTGCAGCAAACTTCATCCGCGTCTACCAAAAGATGCATGCGCATGCTTAAAACGCGTTTTGCACAAATCCGTGCGCGGTTGCTAAAAAGAGCAGCATCGGCATGCTTAGCACGTCGTTTGGTAGAAATCCACGTGCGCGTTCTGCAAAAAGCACCATTTGCATGCACATCTTGTGGTTTTGCAGAAAACTTCATCCGCGTCTACCAAAAGATGCATGTGCATGCTTAAAACGCGTTTTCGCACAAATGCGTGCGCGGGTGCTAAAAAGAGCAGCATCGGCATGCTTAGCACGTCGTTTGGTAGAAATCCACGTGCGCGTTCTGCCAAAAGCACCATTTGCATGCACATCTTGTGGTTTTGCAGAAAACTTCATCCGCGTCTACCAAAAGATGCATGTGCATGTTTAAAACGCGTTTTCGCACAAATCCGTGCGCGGGTGCTAAAAAGAGCAGCATCGGCATGCTTAGCACGTCGTTTGGTAGAAATCCACGTGCGCGTTCTGCCAAAAGCACCATTTGCATGCACATCTTGTGGTTTTGCAGAAAACTTCATCCGCGTCTACCAAAAGATGCATGTGCATGCTTAAAACGCGTTTTCGCACAAATCCGTGCGCGGGTGCTAAAAAGAGCAGCATCGGCAAGCTTAGCACATCGTTTGGTAGAAATCCGCGTGCGCGTTCTGCAAAAAGCACCATTTGCATGCACATCTTGTGGTTTTGCAGAAAACTTCATCCGCGTCTACCAAAAGATGCATGTGCATGCTTAAAACGCGTTTTCGCACAAATGCGTGCGCGGGTGCTAAAAAGAGCAGCATCGGCATGCTGAGCACGTCGTTTGGTAGAAATCCACGTGCGCGTTCTGCAAAAAGCACCATTTGCATGCACATATTGTGGTTTTGCAGAAACCTTCATCCGCGTCTACCAAAAGATGCATGTGCATGCTTAAAACGCGTTTTCGCACAAATGCGTGCGCGGGTGCTAAAAAGAGCAGCATCGGCATGCTTAGCACGTCGTTTGGTAGAAATCCACGTGCGCGTTCTGCAAAAAGCACCATTTGCATGCACATCTTGTGGTTTTGCAGAAAACTTCATCCGCGTCTACCAAAAGATGCATGTGCATGCTTAAAACGCGTTTTCGCACAAATGCGTGCGCGGGTGCTAAAAAGAGCAGCATCGGCATGCTTAGCACGTCGTTTGGTAGAAATCCACGAGCGCGTTCTGCAAAAAGCACCATTTGCATGCACATCTTGTGGTTTTGCAGAAAACTTCATCCGCGTCTACCAAAAGATGCATGTGCATGCTTAAAACGCGTTTTCGCACAAATGCGTGCGCGGGTGCTAAAAAGAGCAGCATCGGCATGCTTAGCACATCGTTTGGTTGAAATCCACGTGCGCGTTCTGCCAAAAGCACCATTTGCATGCACATCTTGTGGTTTTGCAGAAAACTTCATCCGCGTCTACCAAAAGATGCATGTGCATGCTTAAAACGCGTTTTCGCACAAATCCGTGCGCGGGTGCTAAAAAGAGCAGCATCGGCATGCTTAGCACGTCGTTTGGTAGAAATCCACGTGCGCGTTCTGCAAAAAGCACCATTTGCATGCACATCTTGTGGTTTTGCAGAAAACTTCATCCGCGTCTACCAAAAGATGCATGTGCATGCTTAAAACGCGTTTTCGCACAAATGCGTGCGCGGGTGCTAAAAAGAGCAGCATCGGCATGCTTAGCACGTCGTTTGGTAGAAATCCACGTGCGCGTTCTGCCAAAAGCACCATTTGCATGCACATCTTGTGGTTTTGCAGAAAACTTCATCCGCGTCTACCAAAAGATGCATGTGCATGCTTAAAACGCGTTTTCGCACAAATGCGTGCGCGGGTGCTAAAAAGAGCAGCATCGGCATGCTTAGCACGTCGTTTGGTAGAAATCCACGTGCGCCTTCTGCAAAAAGCACCATTTGCATGCACATCTTGTGGTTTTGCAGAAAACTTCATCCGCGTCTACCAAAAGATGCATGTGCATGCTTAAAACGCGTTTTCGCACAAATGCGTGCGCGGGTGCTAAAAAGAGCAGCATCGGCATGCTTAACACGTCGTTTGGTAGAAATCCACGTGCGCGTTCTGCAAAAAGCACCATTTGCATGCACATCTTGTGGTTTTGCAGAAAACTTCATCCGCGTCTACCAAAAGATGCATGTGCATGCTTAAAACGCGTTTTCGCACAAATGCGTGCGCGGGTGCTAAAAAGAGCAGCATCGGCATGCTTAGCACGTCGTTTGGTAGAAATCCACGTGCGCGTTCAGCCAAAAGCACCATTTGCATGCACATCTTGTGGTTTTGCAGCAAACTTCATCCGCGTCTACCAAAAGATGCATGTGCATGCTTAAAACGCGTTTTCGCACAAATCCGTGCGCGGGTGCTAAAAAGAGCAGCATGGGCATGCTTAGCACGTCGTTTGGTAGAAATCCACGTGCGCGTTCTGCAAAAAGCACCATTTGCATGCACATCTTGTGGTTTTGCAGAAAACTTCATCCGCGTCTACCAAAAGATGCATGTGCATGCTTAAAACGCGTTTTCGCACAAATGCGTGCGTGGGTGCTAAAAAGATGCATGCCTAGCACGTCGTTTGGTAGAAATCCACGTGCGCGTTCTGCAAAAAGCACCATTTGCATGCACATCTTGTGGTTTTGCAGAAACCTTCATCCGCGTCTACCAAAAGATGCATGTGCATGCTTAAAACGCGTTTTCGCACAAATGCGTGCGCGGGTGCTAAAAAGAGCAGCATCGGCATGCTTAGCACGTCGTTTGGTAGAAATCCACGTGCGCGTTCTGCAAAAAGCACCATTTGCATGCACATCTTGTGGTTTTGCAGAAAACTTCATCCGCGTCTACCAAAAGATGCATGTGCATGCTTAAAACGCGTTTTCGCACAAATGCGTGCGCGGGTGCTAAAAATAGCAGCATCGGCATGCTTAGCACGTCGTTTGGTAGAAATCCACGTGCGCGTTCTGCAAAAAGCACCATTTGCATGCACATCTTGTGGTTTTACAGAAAACTTCATCCGCGTCTACCAAAAGATGCATGTGCATGCTTAAAACGCGTTTTCGCACAAATGCGTGCGCGGGTGCTAAAAAGAGCAGCATCGGCATGCTTAGCACGTCGTTTGGTAGAAATCCACGTGCGCGTTCTGCCAAAAGCACCATTTGCATGCACATCTTCTGGTTTTGCAGAAAACTTCATCCGCGTCTACCAAAAGATGCATGTGCATGCTTAAAACGCGTTTTCGCACAAATCCGTGCGCGGGTGCTAAAAAGAGCAGCATCGGCATGCTTAGCACGTCGTTTGGTAGAAATCCACGTGCGCGTTCTGCAAAAAGCACCATTTGCATGCACATCTTGTGGTTTTGCAGAAAACTTCATCCGCGTCTACCAAAAGATGCATGTGCATGCTTAAAACGCGTTTTCGCACAAATGCGTGCGCGGGTGCTAAAAAGAGCAGCATCGGCATGCTTAGCACGTCGTTTGGGAGAAATCCACGTGCGCGTTCTGCCAAAAGCACCATTTGCATGCACATCTTGTGGTTTTGCAGAAAACTTCATCCGCGTCTACCAAAAGATGCATGTGCATGCTTAAAACGCGTTTTCGCACAAATCCGTGCGCGGGTGCTAAAAAGAGCAGCATCGGCAAGCTTAGCACGTCGTTTGGTAGAAATCCACGTGCGCGTTCTGCAAAAAGCACCATTTGCATGCACATCTTGTGGTTTTGCAGAAAACTTCATCCGCGTCTACCAAAAGATGCATTTGCATACTTAAAACGCGTTTTCGCACAAATGCGTGCGCGGGTGCTAAAAAGAGCAGCATCGGCATGCTTAGCACGTCGTTTGGTAGAAATCCACGTGCGCGTTCTGCAAAAAGCACCATTTGCATGCATATCTTGTGGTTTTGCAGAAAACTTCATCCGCGTCTACCAAAAGATGCATGTGCATGCTTAAAACGCGTTTTCGCACAAATCCGTGCGCGGGTGCTAAAAAGAGCAGCATCGGCATGCTTAGCACGTCGTTTGGTAGAAATCCACGTGCGCGTTCTGCAAAAAGCACCATTTGCATGCACATCGTGTGGTTTTGCAGAAAACTTCATCCGCGTCTACCAAAAGATGCATGTGCATGCTTAAAACGCGTTTTCGCACAAATGCGTGCGCGGGTGCTAAAAAGAGCAGCATCGGCATGCTTAGCACGTCGTTTGGTAGAAATCCACGAGCGCGTTCTGCAAAAAGCACCATTTGCATGCACATCTTGTGGTTTTGCAGAAAACTTCATCCGCGTCTACCAAAAGATGCATGTGCATGCTTAACACGCGTTTTCGCACAAATGCGTGCGCGGGTGCTAAAAAGAGCAGCATCGGCATGCTTAGCACGTTGTTTGGTAGAAATCCACGTGCGCGTTCTGCAAAAAGCACCATTTGCATGCACATCTTGTGGTTTTGCAGAAAACTTCATCCGCGTCTACCAAAAGATGCATGTGCATGATTAAAACGCGTTTTCGCACAAATGCGTGCGCGGGTGCTAAAAAGAGCAGCATCGGCAAGCTTAGCACGTCGTTTGGTAGAAATCCACGTGCGCGTTCTGCAAAAAGCACCATTTGCATGCACATCTTGTGGTTTTGCAGAAAACTTCATCCGCGTCTACCAAAAGATGCATGTGCATGCTTAAAACGCGTTTTCGCACAAATGCGTGCGCGGGTGCTAAAAAGAGCAGCATCGGCATGCTTAGCACGTCGTTTGGTAGAAATCCACGTGCGCGTTCTGCAAAAAGCCCCATTTGCATGCACATCTTGTGGTTTAGCCGAAAACTTCATCCGCGTCTACCAAAAGATGCATGTGCATGCTTAAAACGCGTTTTCGCACAAATGCGTGCGCGGGTGCTAAAAAGAGCAGCATCGGCATGCTTAGCACGTCGTTTGGTAGAAATCCACGTGCGCGTTCTGCCAAAAGCACCATTTGCATGCACATCTTGTGGTTTTGCAGAAAACTTCATCCGCGTCTACCAAAAGATGCATGTGCATGCTTAAAACGCGTTTTCGCACAAATCCGTGCGCGGGTGCTAAAAAGAGCAGCATCGGCATGCTTAGCACGTCGTTTGGTAGAAATCCACGAGCGCGTTCTGCAAAAAGCACCATTTGCATGCACATCTTGTGGTTTTGCAGAAAACTTCATCCGCGTCTACCAAAAGATGCATGTGCATGCTTAACACGCGTTTTCGCACAAATGCGTGCGCGGGTGCTAAAAAGAGCAGCATCGGCATGCTTAGCACGTTGTTTGGTAGAAATCCACGTGCGCGTTCTGCAAAAAGCACCATTTGCATGCACATCTTGTGGTTTTGCAGAAAACTTCATCCGCCTCTACCAAAAGATGCATGTGCATGCTTAAAACGCGTTTTCGCACAAATCCGTGCGCGGGTGCGAAAAAGAGCAGCATCAGCATGCTTAGCACATCGTTTGGTAGAAATCCACGTCCGCGTTATGCAAAAAGCACCATTTGCATGCACATCTTGTGGTTTTGCAGAAAACTTCATCCGCGTCTACCAAAAGATGCATGTGCATGCTTAAAACGCGTTTTCGCACAAATCCGTGCGCGGGTGCTAAAAAGAGCAGCATCGGCATGCTTAGCACGTCGTTTGGTAGAAATCCACGTGCGCGTTCTGCAAAAAGCACCATTTGCATGCACATCTTGTGGTTTTGCAGAAAACTTCATCCGCGTCTTCCAAAAGATGCATGTGCATGCTTAAAACGCGTTTTCGCACAAATCCGTGCGCGGGTGCTAAAAAGAGCAGCATCGGCATGCTTAGCACGTCGTTTGGTAGAAATCCACGTGCGCGTTCTGCAAAAAGCACCATTTGCATGCACATCTTGTGGTTTTGCAGAAAACTTCATCCGCGTCTACCAAAAGATGCATGTGCATGCTTAAAACGCGTTTTCGCACAAATGCGTGCGCGGGTGCTAAAAAGAGCAGCATCGGCATGCTTAGCACATCGTTTGGTTGAAATCCACGTGCGCGTTCTGCCAAAAGCACCATTTGCATGCACATCTTGTGGTTTTGCAGAAAACTTCATCCGCGTCTACCAAAAGATGCATGTGCATGCTTAAAACGCGTTTTCGCACAAATGCGTGCGCGGGTGCTAAAAAGAGCAGCATCGGCATGCTTAGCACGTCGTTTGGTAGAAATCCACGTGCGCTTTCTGCCAAAAGCACCATTTGCATGCACATCTTGTGGTTTTGCAGCAAACTTCATCCGCGTCTACCAAAAGATGCATGCGCATGCTTAAAACGCGTTTTGCACAAATCCGTGCGCGGTTGCTAAAAAGAGCAGCATCGGCATGCTTAGCACGTCGTTTGGTAGAAATCCACGTGCGCGTTCTGCAAAAAGCACCATTTGCATGCACATCTTGTGGTTTTGCAGAAAACTTCATCCGCGTCTACCAAAAGATGCATGTGCATGCTTAAAACGCGTTTTCGCACAAATGCGTGCGCGGGTGCTAAAAAGAGCAGCATCGGCATGCTTAGCACGTCGTTTGGTAGAAATCCACGTGCGCGTTCTGCCAAAAGCACCATTTGCATGCACATCTTGTGGTTTTGCAGAAAACTTCATCCGCGTCTACCAAAAGATGCATGTGCATGTTTAAAACGCGTTTTCGCACAAATCCGTGCGCGGGTGCTAAAAAGAGCAGCATCGGCATGCTTAGCACGTCGTTTGGTAGAAATCCACGTGCGCGTTCTGCCAAAAGCACCATTTGCATGCACATCTTGTGGTTTTGCAGAAAACTTCATCCGCGTCTACCAAAAGATGCATGTGCATGCTTAAAACGCGTTTTCGCACAAATCCGTGCGCGGGTGCTAAAAAGAGCAGCATCGGCAAGCTTAGCACATCGTTTGGTAGAAATCCGCGTGCGCGTTCTGCAAAAAGCACCATTTGCATGCACATCTTGTGGTTTTGCAGAAAACTTCATCCGCGTCTACCAAAAGATGCATGTGCATGCTTAAAACGCGTTTTCGCACAAATGCGTGCGCGGGTGCTAAAAAGAGCAGCATCGGCATGCTGAGCACGTCGTTTGGTAGAAATCCACGTGCGCGTTCTGCAAAAAGCACCATTTGCATGCACATATTGTGGTTTTGCAGAAACCTTCATCCGCGTCTACCAAAAGATGCATGTGCATGCTTAAAACGCGTTTTCGCACAAATGCGTGCGCGGGTGCTAAAAAGAGCAGCATCGGCATGCTTAGCACGTCGTTTGGTAGAAATCCACGTGCGCGTTCTGCAAAAAGCACCATTTGCATGCACATCTTGTGGTTTTGCAGAAAACTTCATCCGCGTCTACCAAAAGATGCATGTGCATGCTTAAAACGCGTTTTCGCACAAATGCGTGCGCGGGTGCTAAAAAGAGCAGCATCGGCATGCTTAGCACGTCGTTTGGTAGAAATCCACGAGCGCGTTCTGCAAAAAGCACCATTTGCATGCACATCTTGTGGTTTTGCAGAAAACTTCATCCGCGTCTACCAAAAGATGCATGTGCATGCTTAAAACGCGTTTTCGCACAAATGCGTGCGCGGGTGCTAAAAAGAGCAGCATCGGCATGCTTAGCACATCGTTTGGTTGAAATCCACGTGCGCGTTCTGCCAAAAGCACCATTTGCATGCACATCTTGTGGTTTTGCAGAAAACTTCATCCGCGTCTACCAAAAGATGCATGTGCATGCTTAAAACGCGTTTTCGCACAAATCCGTGCGCGGGTGCTAAAAAGAGCAGCATCGGCATGCTTAGCACGTCGTTTGGTAGAAATCCACGTGCGCGTTCTGCAAAAAGCACCATTTGCATGCACATCTTGTGGTTTTGCAGAAAACTTCATCCGCGTCTACCAAAAGATGCATGTGCATGCTTAAAACGCGTTTTCGCACAAATGCGTGCGCGGGTGCTAAAAAGAGCAGCATCGGCATGCTTAGCACGTCGTTTGGTAGAAATCCACGTGCGCGTTCTGCCAAAAGCACCATTTGCATGCACATCTTGTGGTTTTGCAGAAAACTTCATCCGCGTCTACCAAAAGATGCATGTGCATGCTTAAAACGCGTTTTCGCACAAATGCGTGCGCGGGTGCTAAAAAGAGCAGCATCGGCATGCTTAGCACGTCGTTTGGTAGAAATCCACGTGCGCCTTCTGCAAAAAGCACCATTTGCATGCACATCTTGTGGTTTTGCAGAAAACTTCATCCGCGTCTACCAAAAGATGCATGTGCATGCTTAAAACGCGTTTTCGCACAAATGCGTGCGCGGGTGCTAAAAAGAGCAGCATCGGCATGCTTAACACGTCGTTTGGTAGAAATCCACGTGCGCGTTCTGCAAAAAGCACCATTTGCATGCACATCTTGTGGTTTTGCAGAAAACTTCATCCGCGTCTACCAAAAGATGCATGTGCATGCTTAAAACGCGTTTTCGCACAAATGCGTGCGCGGGTGCTAAAAAGAGCAGCATCGGCATGCTTAGCACGTCGTTTGGTAGAAATCCACGTGCGCGTTCAGCCAAAAGCACCATTTGCATGCACATCTTGTGGTTTTGCAGCAAACTTCATCCGCGTCTACCAAAAGATGCATGTGCATGCTTAAAACGCGTTTTCGCACAAATCCGTGCGCGGGTGCTAAAAAGAGCAGCATGGGCATGCTTAGCACGTCGTTTGGTAGAAATCCACGTGCGCGTTCTGCAAAAAGCACCATTTGCATGCACATCTTGTGGTTTTGCAGAAAACTTCATCCGCGTCTACCAAAAGATGCATGTGCATGCTTAAAACGCGTTTTCGCACAAATGCGTGCGTGGGTGCTAAAAAGATGCATGCCTAGCACGTCGTTTGGTAGAAATCCACGTGCGCGTTCTGCAAAAAGCACCATTTGCATGCACATCTTGTGGTTTTGCAGAAACCTTCATCCGCGTCTACCAAAAGATGCATGTGCATGCTTAAAACGCGTTTTCGCACAAATGCGTGCGCGGGTGCTAAAAAGAGCAGCATCGGCATGCTTAGCACGTCGTTTGGTAGAAATCCACGTGCGCGTTCTGCAAAAAGCACCATTTGCATGCACATCTTGTGGTTTTGCAGAAAACTTCATCCGCGTCTACCAAAAGATGCATGTGCATGCTTAAAACGCGTTTTCGCACAAATGCGTGCGCGGGTGCTAAAAATAGCAGCATCGGCATGCTTAGCACGTCGTTTGGTAGAAATCCACGTGCGCGTTCTGCAAAAAGCACCATTTGCATGCACATCTTGTGGTTTTACAGAAAACTTCATCCGCGTCTACCAAAAGATGCATGTGCATGCTTAAAACGCGTTTTCGCACAAATGCGTGCGCGGGTGCTAAAAAGAGCAGCATCGGCATGCTTAGCACGTCGTTTGGTAGAAATCCACGTGCGCGTTCTGCCAAAAGCACCATTTGCATGCACATCTTCTGGTTTTGCAGAAAACTTCATCCGCGTCTACCAAAAGATGCATGTGCATGCTTAAAACGCGTTTTCGCACAAATCCGTGCGCGGGTGCTAAAAAGAGCAGCATCGGCATGCTTAGCACGTCGTTTGGTAGAAATCCACGTGCGCGTTCTGCAAAAAGCACCATTTGCATGCACATCTTGTGGTTTTGCAGAAAACTTCATCCGCGTCTACCAAAAGATGCATGTGCATGCTTAAAACGCGTTTTCGCACAAATGCGTGCGCGGGTGCTAAAAAGAGCAGCATCGGCATGCTTAGCACGTCGTTTGGGAGAAATCCACGTGCGCGTTCTGCCAAAAGCACCATTTGCATGCACATCTTGTGGTTTTGCAGAAAACTTCATCCGCGTCTACCAAAAGATGCATGTGCATGCTTAAAACGCGTTTTCGCACAAATCCGTGCGCGGGTGCTAAAAAGAGCAGCATCGGCAAGCTTAGCACGTCGTTTGGTAGAAATCCACGTGCGCGTTCTGCAAAAAGCACCATTTGCATGCACATCTTGTGGTTTTGCAGAAAACTTCATCCGCGTCTACCAAAAGATGCATTTGCATACTTAAAACGCGTTTTCGCACAAATGCGTGCGCGGGTGCTAAAAAGAGCAGCATCGGCATGCTTAGCACGTCGTTTGGTAGAAATCCACGTGCGCGTTCTGCAAAAAGCACCATTTGCATGCATATCTTGTGGTTTTGCAGAAAACTTCATCCGCGTCTACCAAAAGATGCATGTGCATGCTTAAAACGCGTTTTCGCACAAATCCGTGCGCGGGTGCTAAAAAGAGCAGCATCGGCATGCTTAGCACGTCGTTTGGTAGAAATCCACGTGCGCGTTCTGCAAAAAGCACCATTTGCATGCACATCGTGTGGTTTTGCAGAAAACTTCATCCGCGTCTACCAAAAGATGCATGTGCATGCTTAAAACGCGTTTTCGCACAAATGCGTGCGCGGGTGCTAAAAAGAGCAGCATCGGCATGCTTAGCACGTCGTTTGGTAGAAATCCACGAGCGCGTTCTGCAAAAAGCACCATTTGCATGCACATCTTGTGGTTTTGCAGAAAACTTCATCCGCGTCTACCAAAAGATGCATGTGCATGCTTAACACGCGTTTTCGCACAAATGCGTGCGCGGGTGCTAAAAAGAGCAGCATCGGCATGCTTAGCACGTTGTTTGGTAGAAATCCACGTGCGCGTTCTGCAAAAAGCACCATTTGCATGCACATCTTGTGGTTTTGCAGAAAACTTCATCCGCCTCTACCAAAAGATGCATGTGCATGCTTAAAACGCGTTTTCGCACAAATCCGTGCGCGGGTGCTAAAAAGAGCAGCATCGGCATGCTTAGCACGTCGTTTGGTAGAAATCCACGTCCGCGTTCTGCAAAAAGCACCATTTGCATGCACATCTTGTGGTTTTGCAGAAAACTTCATCCGCGTGTACCAAAAGATGCATGTGCTTGCTTAAAACGCGTTTTCGCCCAAATGCGTGCGCGGGTGCTAAAAAGAGCAGCATCGGCATGCTTAGCACGTCGTTTGGTAGAAATCCACGAGCGCGTTCTGCAAAAAGCACCATTTGCATGCACATCTTGTGGTTTTGCAGAAAACTTCATCCGCGTCTACCAAAAGATGCATGTGCATGATTAAAACGCGTTTTCGCACAAATGCGTGCGCGGGTGCTAAAAAGAGCAGCATCGGCAAGCTTAGCACGTCGTTTGGTAGAAATCCACGTGCGCGTTCTGCAAAAAGCACCATTTGCATGCACATCTTGTGGTTTTGCAGAAAACTTCATCCGCGTCTACCAAAAGATGCATGTGCATGCTTAAAACGCGTTTTCGCACAAATGCGTGCGCGGGTGCTAAAAAGAGCAGCATCGGCATGCTTAGCACGTCGTTTGGTAGAAATCCACGTGCGCGTTCTGCAAAAAGCCCCATTTGCATGCACATCTTGTGGTTTTGCAGAAAACTTCATCCGCGTCTACCAAAAGATGCATGTGCATGCTTAAAACGCGTTTTCGCACAAATGCGTGCGCGGGTGCTAAAAAGAGCAGCATCGGCATGCTTAGCACGTCGTTTGGTAGAAATCCACGTGCGCGTTCTGCCAAAAGCACCATTTGCATGCACATCTTGTGGTTTTGCAGAAAACTTCATCCGCGTCTACCAAAAGATGCATGTGCATGCTTAAAACGCGTTTTCGCACAAATCCGTGCGCGGGTGCTAAAAAGAGCCGCATCGGCAAGCTTAGCACGTCGTTTGGTAGAAATCCACGTGCGCGTTCTGCAAAAAGCACCATTTGCATGCACATCTTGTGGTTTTGCAGAAAACTTCATCCGCGTCTACCAAAAGATGCATTTGCATGCTTAAAACGCGTTTTCGCACAAATGCGTGCGCGGGTGCTAAAAAGAGCAGCATCGGCATGCTTAGCACGTCGTTTGGTAGAAATCCACGTGCGCGTTCTGCAAAAAGCACCATTTGCATGCACATCTTGTGGTTTTGCAGAAAACTTCATCCGCGTCTACCAAAAGATGCATGTGCATGCTTAAAACGCGTTTTCGCACAAATCCGTGCGCGGGTGCTAAAAAGAGCAGCATCGGCATGCTTAGCACGTCGTTTGGTAGAAATCCACGTGCGCGTTCTGCAAAAAGCACCATTTGCATGCACATCTTGTGGTTTTGCAGAAAACTTCATCCGCGTCTACCAAAAGATGCATGTGCATGCTTAAAACGCGTTTTCGCACAAATGCGTGCGCGGGTGCTAAAAAGAGCAGCATCGGCATGCTTAGCACGTCGTTTGGTAGAAATCCACGAGCGCGTTCTGCAAAAAGCACCATTTGCATGCACATCTTGTGGTTTTGCAGAAAACTTCATCCGCGTCTACCAAAAGATGCATGTGCATGCTTAACACGCGTTTTCGCACAAATGCGTGCGCGGGTGCTAAAAAGAGCAGCATCGGCATGCTTAGCACGTTGTTTGGTAGAAATCCACGTGCGCGTTCTGCAAAAAGCACCATTTGCATGCACATCTTGTGGTTTTGTAGAAAACTTCATCCGCCTCTACCAAAAGATGCATGTGCATGCTTAAAACGCGTTTTCGCACAAATCCGTGCGCGGGTGCTAAAAAGAGCAGCATCGGCATGCTTAGCACGTCGTTTGGTAGAAATCCACGTCCGCGTTCTGCAAAAAGCACCATTTGCATGCACATCTTGTGGTTTTGCAGAAAACTTCATCCGCGTCTACCAAAAGATGCATGTGCTTGCTTAAAACGCGTTTTCGCACAAATCCGTGCGCGGGTGCTAAAAAGAGCAGCATCGGCATGCTTAGCACGTCGTTTGGTAGAAATCCACGTGCGCGTTCTGCAAAAAGCACCATTTGCATGCACATCTTGTGGTTTTGCAGAAAACTTCATCCGCGTCTACCAAAAGATGCATGTGCATGCTTAAAACGCGTTTTCGCACAAATCCGTGCGCGGGTGCTAAAAAGAGCAGCATCGGCATGCTTAGCACGTCGTTTGGTAGAAATCCACGTGCGCGTTCTGCAAAAAGCACCATTTGCATGCACATCTTGTGGTTTTGCAGAAAACTTCATCGGCGTCTACCAAAAGATGCATGTGCATGCTTAAAACGCGTTTTCGCACAAATGCGTGCGCGGGTGCTAAAAAGAGCAGCATCGGCATGCTTAGCACGTCGTTTGGTAGAAATCCACGAGCGCGTTCTGCAAAAAGCACCATTTGCATGCACATCTTGTGGTTTTGCAGAAAACTTCATCCGCGTCTACCAAAAGATGCATGTGCATGCTTAACACGCGTTTTCGCACAAATGCGTGCGCGGGTGCTAAAAAGAGCAGCATCGGCATGCTTAGCACGTGGTTTGGTAGAAATCCACGTGCGCGTTCTGCAAAAAGCACCATTTGCATGCACATCTTGTGGTTTTGCAGAAAACTTCATCCGCCTCTACCAAAAGATGCATGTGCATGCTTAAAACGCGTTTTCGCACAAATCCGTGCGCGGGTGCGAAAAAGAGCAGCATCGGCATGCTTAGCACATCGTTTGGTAGAAATCCACGTCCGCGTTCTGCAAAAAGCACCATTTGCATGCACATCTTGTGGTTTTGCAGAAAACTTCATCCGCCTCTACCAAAAGATGCATGTGCATGCTTAAAACGCGTTTTCGCACAAATCCGTGCGCGGGTGCTAAAAAGAGCAGCATCGGCATGCTTAGCACGTCGTTTGGTAGAAATCCACGTCCGCGTTCTGCAAAAAGCACCATTTGCATGCACATCTTGTGGTTTTGCAGAAAACTTCATCCGCGTCTACCAAAAGATGCATGTGCTTGCTTAAAACGCGTTTTCGCCCAAATGCGTGCGCGGGTGCTAAAAAGAGCAGCATCGGCATGCTTAGCACGTCGTTTGGTAGAAATCCACGAGCGCGTTCTGCAAAAAGCACCATTTGCATGCACATCTTGTGGTTTTGCAGAAAACTTCATCCGCGTCTACCAAAAGATGCATGTGCATGATTAAAACGCGTTTTCGCACAAATGCGTGCGCGGGTGCTAAAAAGAGCAGCATCGGCAAGCTTAGCACGTCGTTTGGTAGAAATCCACGTGCGCGTTCTGCAAAAAGCACCATTTGCATGCACATCTTGTGGTTTTGCAGAAAACTTCATCCGCGTCTACCAAAAGATGCATGTGCATGCTTAAAACGCGTTTTCGCACAAATGCGTGCGCGGGTGCTAAAAAGAGCAGCATCGGCATGCTTAGCACGTCGTTTGGTAGAAATCCACGTGCGCGTTCTGCAAAAAGCCCCATTTGCATGCACATCTTGTGGTTTTGCAGAAAACTTCATCCGCGTCTACCAAAAGATGCATGTGCATGCTTAAAACGCGTTTTCGCACAAATGCGTGCGCGGGTGCTAAAAAGAGCAGCATCGGCATGCTTAGCACGTCGTTTGGTAGAAATCCACGTGCGCGTTCTGCTAAAAGCACCATTTGCATGCACATCTTGTGGTTTTGCAGAAAACTTCATCCGCGTCTACCAAAAGATGCATGTGCATGCTTAAAACGCGTTTTCGCACAAATCCGTGCGCGGGTGCTAAAAAGAGCAGCATCGGCAAGCTTAGCACGTCGTTTGGTAGAAATCCACGTGCGCGTTCTGCAAAAAGCACCATTTGCATGCACATCTTGTGGTTTTGCAGAAAACTTCATCCGCGTCTACCAAAAGATGCATTTGCATGCTTAAAACGCGTTTTCGCACAAATGCGTGCGCGGGTGCTAAAAAGAGCAGCATCGGCATGCTTAGCACGTCGTTTGGTAGAAATCCACGTGCGCGTTCTGCAAAAAGCACCATTTGCATGCACATCTTGTGGTTTTGCAGAAAACTTCATCCGCGTCTACCAAAAGATGCATGTGCATGCTTAAAACGCGTTTTCGCACAAATCCGTGCGCGGGTGCTAAAAAGAGCAGCATCGGCATGCTTAGCACGTCGTTTGGTAGAAATCCACGTGCGCGTTCTGCAAAAAGCACCATTTGCATGCACATCTTGTGGTTTTGCAGAAAACTTCATCCGCGTCTACCAAAAGATGCATGTGCATGCTTAAAACGCGTTTTCGCACAAATGCGTGCGCGGGTGCTAAAAAGAGCAGCATCGGCATGCTTAGCACGTCGTTTGGTAGAAATCCACGAGCGCGTTCTGCAAAAAGCACCATTTGCATGCACATCTTGTGGTTTTGCAGAAAACTTCATCCGCGTCTATCAAAAGATGCATGTGCATGCTTAACACGCGTTTTCGCACAAATGCGTGCGCGGGTGCTAAAAAGAGCAGCATCGGCATGCTTAGCACGTTGTTTGGTAGAAATCCACGTGCGCGTTCTGCAAAAAGCACCATTTGCATGCACATCTTGTGGTTTTGCAGAAAACTTCATCCGCCTCTACCAAAAGATGCATGTGCATGCTTAAAACGCGTTTTCGCACAAATCCGTGCGCGGGTGCTAAAAAGACCAGCATCGGCATGCTTAGCACGTCGTTTGGTAGAAATCCACGTCCGCGTTCTGCAAAAAGCACCATTTGCATGCACATCTTGTGGTTTTGCAGAAAACTTCATCCGCGTCTACCAAAAGATGCATGTGCTTGCTTAAAACGCGTTTTCGCCCAAATGCGTGCGCGGGTGCTAAAAAGAGCAGCATCGGCATGCTTAGCACGTCGTTTGGTAGAAATCCACGAGCGCGTTCTGCAAAAAGCACCATTTGCATGCACATCTTGTGGTTTTGCAGAAAACTTCATCCGCGTCTACCAAAAGATGCATGTGCATGCTTAAAACGCGTTTTCGCACAAATGCGTGCGCGGGTGCTAAAAAGAGCAGCATCGGCAAGCTTAGCACGTCGTTTGGTAGAAATCCACGTGCGCGTTCTGCAAAAAGCACCATTTGCATGCACATCTTGTGGTTTTGCAGAAAACTTCATCCGCGTCTACCAAAAGATGCATGTGCATGCTTAAAACGCGTTTTCGCACAAATGCGTGCGCGGGTGCTAAAAAGAGCAGCATCGGCATGCTTAGCACGTCGTTTGGTAGAAATCCACGTGCGCGTTCTGCAAAAAGCCCCATTTGCATGCACATCTTGTGGTTTTGCAGAAAACTTCATCCGCGCCTACCAAAAGATGCATGTGCATGCTTAAAACGCGTTTTCGCACAAATGCGTGCGCGGGTGCTAAAAAGAGCAGCATCGGCATGCTTAGCACGTCGTTTGGTAGAAATCCACGTGCGCGTTCTGCCAAAAGCACCATTTGCATGCACATCTTGTGGTTTTGCAGAAAACTTCATCCGCGTCTACCAAAAGATGCATGTGCATGCTTAAAACGCGTTTTCGCACAAATCCGTGCGCGGGTGCTAAAAAGAGCAGCATCGGCATGCTTAGCACGTCGTTTGGTAGAAATCCACGTGCGCGTTCTGCAAAAAGCACCATTTGCATGCACATCTTGTGGTTTTGCAGAAAACTTCATCCGCGTCTACCAAAAGATGCATGTGCATGCTTAAAACGCGTTTTCGCACAAATCCGTGCGCGGGTGCTAAAAAGAGCAGCATCGGCATGCTTAGCACGTCGTTTGGTAGAAATCCACGTGCGCGTTCTGCAAAAAGCACCATTTGCATGCACATCTTGTGGTTTTGCAGAAAACTTCATCGGCGTCTACCAAAAGATGCATGTGCATGCTTAAAACGCGTTTTCGCACAAATGCGTGCGCGGGTGCTAAAAAGAGCAGCATCGGCATGCTTAGCACGTCGTTTGGTAGAAATCCACGAGCGCGTTCTGCAAAAAGCACCATTTGCATGCACATCTTGTGGTTTTGCAGAAAACTTCATCCGCGTCTACCAAAAGATGCATGTACATGCTTAACACGCGTTTTCGCACAAATGCGTGCGCGGGTGCTAAAAAGAGCAGCATCGGCATGCTTAGCACGTTGTTTGGTAGAAATCCACGTGCGCGTTCTGCAAAAAGCACCATTTGCATGCACATCTTGTGGTTTTGCAGAAAACTTCATCCGCCTCTACCAAAAGATGCATGTGCATGCTTAAAACGCGTTTTCGCACAAATCCGTGCGCGGGTGCTAAAAAGAGCAGCATCGGCATGCTTAGCACGTCGTTTGGTAGAAATCCACGTCCGCGTTCTGCAAAAAGCACCATTTGCATGCACATCTTGTGGTTTTGCAGAAAACTTCATCCGCGTCTACCAAAAGATGCATGTGCTTGCTTAAAACGCGTTTTCGCCCAAATGCGTGCGCGGGTGCTAAAAAGAGCAGCATCGGCATGCTTAGCACGTCGTTTGGTAGAAATCCACGTGCGCGTTCTGCAAAAAGCACCATTTGCATGCACATCTTGTGGTTTTGCAGAAAACTTCATCCGCGTCTACCAAAAGATGCATGTGCATGCTTAAAACGCGTTTTCGCACAAATCCGTGCGCGGGTGCTAAAAAGAGCAGCATCGGCATGCTTAGCACGTCGTTTGGTAGAAATCCACGTGCGCGTTCTGCAAAAAGCACCATTTGCATGCACATCTTGTGGTTTTGCAGAAAACTTCATCGGCGTCTACCAAAAGATGCATGTGCATGCTTAAAACGCGTTTTCGCACAAATGCGTGCGCGGGTGCTAAAAAGAGCAGCATCGGCATGCTTAGCACGTCGTTTGGTAGAAATCCACGAGCGCGTTCTGCAAAAAGCACCATTTGCATGCACATCTTGTGGTTTTGCAGAAAACTTCATCCGCGTCTACCAAAAGATGCATGTGCATGCTTAACACGCGTTTTCGCACAAATGCGTGCGCGGGTGCTAAAAAGAGCAGCATCGGCATGCTTAGCACGTGGTTTGGTAGAAATCCACGTGCGCGTTCTGCAAAAAGCACCATTTGCATGCACATCTTGTGGTTTTGCAGAAAACTTCATCCGCCTCTACCAAAAGATGCATGTGCATGCTTAAAACGCGTTTTCGCACAAATCCGTGCGCGGGTGCGAAAAAGAGCAGCATCGGCATGCTTAGCACATCGTTTGGTAGAAATCCACGTCCGCGTTCTGCAAAAAGCACCATTTGCATGCACATCTTGTGGTTTTGCAGAAAACTTCATCCGCCTCTACCAAAAGATGCATGTGCATGCTTAAAACGCGTTTTCGCACAAATCCGTGCGCGGGTGCTAAAAAGAGCAGCATCGGCATGCTTAGCACGTCGTTTGGTAGAAATCCACGTCCGCGTTCTGCAAAAAGCACCATTTGCATGCACATCTTGTGGTTTTGCAGAAAACTTCATCCGCGTCTACCAAAAGATGCATGTGCTTGCTTAAAACGCGTTTTCGCCCAAATGCGTGCGCGGGTGCTAAAAAGAGCAGCATCGGCATGCTTAGCACGTCGTTTGGTAGAAATCCACGAGCGCGTTCTGCAAAAAGCACCATTTGCATGCACATCTTGTGGTTTTGCAGAAAACTTCATCCGCGTCTACCAAAAGATGCATGTGCATGATTAAAACGCGTTTTCGCACAAATGCGTGCGCGGGTGCTAAAAAGAGCAGCATCGGCAAGCTTAGCACGTCGTTTGGTAGAAATCCACGTGCGCGTTCTGCAAAAAGCACCATTTGCATGCACATCTTGTGGTTTTGCAGAAAACTTCATCCGCGTCTACCAAAAGATGCATGTGCATGCTTAAAACGCGTTTTCGCACAAATGCGTGCGCGGGTGCTAAAAAGAGCAGCATCGGCATGCTTAGCACGTCGTTTGGTAGAAATCCACGTGCGCGTTCTGCAAAAAGCCCCATTTGCATGCACATCTTGTGGTTTTGCAGAAAACTTCATCCGCGTCTACCAAAAGATGCATGTGCATGCTTAAAACGCGTTTTCGCACAAATGCGTGCGCGGGTGCTAAAAAGAGCAGCATCGGCATGCTTAGCACGTCGTTTGGTAGAAATCCACGTGCGCGTTCTGCTAAAAGCACCATTTGCATGCACATCTTGTGGTTTTGCAGAAAACTTCATCCGCGTCTACCAAAAGATGCATGTGCATGCTTAAAACGCGTTTTCGCACAAATCCGTGCGCGGGTGCTAAAAAGAGCAGCATCGGCAAGCTTAGCACGTCGTTTGGTAGAAATCCACGTGCGCGTTCTGCAAAAAGCACCATTTGCATGCACATCTTGTGGTTTTGCAGAAAACTTCATCCGCGTCTACCAAAAGATGCATTTGCATGCTTAAAACGCGTTTTCGCACAAATGCGTGCGCGGGTGCTAAAAAGAGCAGCATCGGCATGCTTAGCACGTCGTTTGGTAGAAATCCACGTGCGCGTTCTGCAAAAAGCACCATTTGCATGCACATCTTGTGGTTTTGCAGAAAACTTCATCCGCGTCTACCAAAAGATGCATGTGCATGCTTAAAACGCGTTTTCGCACAAATCCGTGCGCGGGTGCTAAAAAGAGCAGCATCGGCATGCTTAGCACGTCGTTTGGTAGAAATCCACGTGCGCGTTCTGCAAAAAGCACCATTTGCATGCACATCTTGTGGTTTTGCAGAAAACTTCATCCGCGTCTACCAAAAGATGCATGTGCATGCTTAAAACGCGTTTTCGCACAAATGCGTGCGCGGGTGCTAAAAAGAGCAGCATCGGCATGCTTAGCACGTCGTTTGGTAGAAATCCACGAGCGCGTTCTGCAAAAAGCACCATTTGCATGCACATCTTGTGGTTTTGCAGAAAACTTCATCCGCGTCTATCAAAAGATGCATGTGCATGCTTAACACGCGTTTTCGCACAAATGCGTGCGCGGGTGCTAAAAAGAGCAGCATCGGCATGCTTAGCACGTTGTTTGGTAGAAATCCACGTGCGCGTTCTGCAAAAAGCACCATTTGCATGCACATCTTGTGGTTTTGCAGAAAACTTCATCCGCCTCTACCAAAAGATGCATGTGCATGCTTAAAACGCGTTTTCGCACAAATCCGTGCGCGGGTGCTAAAAAGAGCAGCATCGGCATGCTTAGCACGTCGTTTGGTAGAAATCCACGTCCGCGTTCTGCAAAAAGCACCATTTGCATGCACATCTTGTGGTTTTGCAGAAAACTTCATCCGCGTCTACCAAAAGATGCATGTGCTTGCTTAAAACGCGTTTTCGCCCAAATGCGTGCGCGGGTGCTAAAAAGAGCAGCATCGGCATGCTTAGCACGTCGTTTGGTAGAAATCCACGAGCGCGTTCTGCAAAAAGCACCATTTGCATGCACATCTTGTGGTTTTGCAGAAAACTTCATCCGCGTCTACCAAAAGATGCATGTGCATGCTTAAAACGCGTTTTCGCACAAATGCGTGCGCGGGTGCTAAAAAGAGCAGCATCGGCAAGCTTAGCACGTCGTTTGGTAGAAATCCACGTGCGCGTTCTGCAAAAAGCACCATTTGCATGCACATCTTGTGGTTTTGCAGAAAACTTCATCCGCGTCTACCAAAAGATGCATGTGCATGCTTAAAACGCGTTTTCGCACAAATGCGTGCGCGGGTGCTAAAAAGAGCAGCATCGGCATGCTTAGCACGTCGTTTGGTAGAAATCCACGTGCGCGTTCTGCAAAAAGCCCCATTTGCATGCACATCTTGTGGTTTTGCAGAAAACTTCATCCGCGCCTACCAAAAGATGCATGTGCATGCTTAAAACGCGTTTTCGCACAAATGCGTGCGCGGGTGCTAAAAAGAGCAGCATCGGCATGCTTAGCACGTCGTTTGGTAGAAATCCACGTGCGCGTTCTGCCAAAAGCACCATTTGCATGCACATCTTGTGGTTTTGCAGAAAACTTCATCCGCGTCTACCAAAAGATGCATGTGCATGCTTAAAACGCGTTTTCGCACAAATCCGTGCGCGGGTGCTAAAAAGAGCAGCATCGGCATGCTTAGCACGTCGTTTGGTAGAAATCCACGTGCGCGTTCTGCAAAAAGCACCATTTGCATGCACATCTTGTGGTTTTGCAGAAAACTTCATCCGCGTCTACCAAAAGATGCATGTGCATGCTTAAAACGCGTTTTCGCACAAATCCGTGCGCGGGTGCTAAAAAGAGCAGCATCGGCATGCTTAGCACGTCGTTTGGTAGAAATCCACGTGCGCGTTCTGCAAAAAGCACCATTTGCATGCACATCTTGTGGTTTTGCAGAAAACTTCATCGGCGTCTACCAAAAGATGCATGTGCATGCTTAAAACGCGTTTTCGCACAAATGCGTGCGCGGGTGCTAAAAAGAGCAGCATCGGCATGCTTAGCACGTCGTTTGGTAGAAATCCACGAGCGCGTTCTGCAAAAAGCACCATTTGCATGCACATCTTGTGGTTTTGCAGAAAACTTCATCCGCGTCTACCAAAAGATGCATGTACATGCTTAACACGCGTTTTCGCACAAATGCGTGCGCGGGTGCTAAAAAGAGCAGCATCGGCATGCTTAGCACGTTGTTTGGTAGAAATCCACGTGCGCGTTCTGCAAAAAGCACCATTTGCATGCACATCTTGTGGTTTTGCAGAAAACTTCATCCGCCTCTACCAAAAGATGCATGTGCATGCTTAAAACGCGTTTTCGCACAAATCCGTGCGCGGGTGCTAAAAAGAGCAGCATCGGCATGCTTAGCACGTCGTTTGGTAGAAATCCACGTCCGCGTTCTGCAAAAAGCACCATTTGCATGCACATCTTGTGGTTTTGCAGAAAACTTCATCCGCGTCTACCAAAAGATGCATGTGCTTGCTTAAAACGCGTTTTCGCCCAAATGCGTGCGCGGGTGCTAAAAAGAGCAGCATCGGCATGCTTAGCACGTCGTTTGGTAGAAATCCACGAGCGCGTTCTGCAAAAAGCACCATTTGCATGCACATCTTGTGGTTTTGCAGAAAACTTCATCCGCGTCTACCAAAAGATGCATGTGCATGCTTAAAACGCGTTTTCGCACAAATGCGTGCGCGGGTGCTAAAAAGAGCAGCATCGGCAAGCTTAGCACGTCGTTTGGTAGAAATCCACGTGCGCGTTCTGCAAAAAGCACCATTTGCATGCACATCTTGTGGTTTTGCAGAAAACTTCATCCGCGTCTACCAAAAGATGCATGTGCATGCTTAAAACGCGTTTTCGCACAAATGCGTGCGCGGGTGCTAAAAAGAGCAGCATCGGCATGCTTAGCACGTCGTTTGGTAGAAATCCACGTGCGCGTTCTGCAAAAAGCCCCATTTGCATGCACATCTTGTGGTTTTGCAGAAAACTTCATCCGCGCCTACCAAAAGATGCATGTGCATGCTTAAAACGCGTTTTCGCACAAATGCGTGCGCGGGTGCTAAAAAGAGCAGCATCGGCATGCTTAGCACGTCGTTTGGTAGAAATCCACGTGCGCGTTCTGCCAAAAGCACCATTTGCATGCACATCTTGTGGTTTTGCAGAAAACTTCATCCGCGTCTACCAAAAGATGCATGTGCATGCTTAAAACGCGTTTTCGCACAAATCCGTGCGCGGGTGCTAAAAAGAGCAGCATCGGCATGCTTAGCACGTCGTTTGGTAGAAATCCACGTGCGCGTTCTGCAAAAAGCACCATTTGCATGCACATCTTGTGGTTTTGCAGAAAACTTCATCCGCGTCTACCAAAAGATGCATGTGCATGCTTAAAACGCGTTTTCGCACAAATCCGTGCGCGGGTGCTAAAAAGAGCAGCATCGGCATGCTTAGCACGTCGTTTGGTAGAAATCCACGTGCGCGTTCTGCAAAAAGCACCATTTGCATGCACATCTTGTGGTTTTGCAGAAAACTTCATCGGCGTCTACCAAAAGATGCATGTGCATGCTTAAAACGCGTTTTCGCACAAATGCGTGCGCGGGTGCTAAAAAGAGCAGCATCGGCATGCTTAGCACGTCGTTTGGTAGAAATCCACGAGCGCGTTCTGCAAAAAGCACCATTTGCATGCACATCTTGTGGTTTTGCAGAAAACTTCATCCGCGTCTACCAAAAGATGCATGTGCATGCTTAACACGCGTTTTCGCACAAATGCGTGCGCGGGTGCTAAAAAGAGCAGCATCGGCATGCTTAGCACGTGGTTTGGTAGAAATCCACGTGCGCGTTCTGCAAAAAGCACCATTTGCATGCACATCTTGTGGTTTTGCAGAAAACTTCATCCGCCTCTACCAAAAGATGCATGTGCATGCTTAAAACGCGTTTTCGCACAAATCCGTGCGCGGGTGCGAAAAAGAGCAGCATCGGCATGCTTAGCACATCGTTTGGTAGAAATCCACGTCCGCGTTCTGCAAAAAGCACCATTTGCATGCACATCTTGTGGTTTTGCAGAAAACTTCATCCGCCTCTACCAAAAGATGCATGTGCATGCTTAAAACGCGTTTTCGCACAAATCCGTGCGCGGGTGCTAAAAAGAGCAGCATCGGCATGCTTAGCACGTCGTTTGGTAGAAATCCACGTCCGCGTTCTGCAAAAAGCACCATTTGCATGCACATCTTGTGGTTTTGCAGAAAACTTCATCCGCGTCTACCAAAAGATGCATGTGCTTGCTTAAAACGCGTTTTCGCCCAAATGCGTGCGCGGGTGCTAAAAAGAGCAGCATCGGCATGCTTAGCACGTCGTTTGGTAGAAATCCACGAGCGCGTTCTGCAAAAAGCACCATTTGCATGCACATCTTGTGGTTTTGCAGAAAACTTCATCCGCGTCTACCAAAAGATGCATGTGCATGATTAAAACGCGTTTTCGCACAAATGCGTGCGCGGGTGCTAAAAAGAGCAGCATCGGCAAGCTTAGCACGTCGTTTGGTAGAAATCCACGTGCGCGTTCTGCAAAAAGCACCATTTGCATGCACATCTTGTGGTTTTGCAGAAAACTTCATCCGCGTCTACCAAAAGATGCATGTGCATGCTTAAAACGCGTTTTCGCACAAATGCGTGCGCGGGTGCTAAAAAGAGCAGCATCGGCATGCTTAGCACGTCGTTTGGTAGAAATCCACGTGCGCGTTCTGCAAAAAGCCCCATTTGCATGCACATCTTGTGGTTTTGCAGAAAACTTCATCCGCGTCTACCAAAAGATGCATGTGCATGCTTAAAACGCGTTTTCGCACAAATGCGTGCGCGGGTGCTAAAAAGAGCAGCATCGGCATGCTTAGCACGTCGTTTGGTAGAAATCCACGTGCGCGTTCTGCCAAAAGCACCATTTGCATGCACATCTTGTGGTTTTGCAGAAAACTTCATCCGCGTCTACCAAAAGATGCATGTGCATGCTTAAAACGCGTTTTCGCACAAATCCGTGCGCGGGTGCTAAAAAGAGCAGCATCGGCAAGCTTAGCACGTCGTTTGGTAGAAATCCACGTGCGCGTTCTGCAAAAAGCACCATTTGCATGCACATCTTGTGGTTTTGCAGAAAACTTCATCCGCGTCTACCAAAAGATGCATTTGCATGCTTAAAACGCGTTTTCGCACAAATGCGTGCGCGGGTGCTAAAAAGAGCAGCATCGGCATGCTTAGCACGTCGTTTGGTAGAAATCCACGTGCGCGTTCTGCAAAAAGCACCATTTGCATGCACATCTTGTGGTTTTGCAGAAAACTTCATCCGCGTCTACCAAAAGATGCATGTGCATGCTTAAAACGCGTTTTCGCACAAATGCGTGCGCGGGTGCTAAAAAGAGCAGCATCGGCATGCTTAGCACGTCGTTTGGTAGAAATCCACGTGCGCGTTCTGCAAAAAGCACCATTTGCATGCACATCTTGTGGTTTTGCAGAAAACTTCATCCGCGTCTACCAAAAGATGCATGTGCATGCTTAAAACGCGTTTTCGCACAAATCCGTGCGCGGGTGCTAAAAAGAGCAGCATCGGCATGCTTAGCACGTCGTTTGGTAGAAATCCACGTGCGCGTTCTGCAAAAAGCACCATTTGCATGCACATCTTGTGGTTTTGCAGAAAACTTCATCCGCGTCTACCAAAAGATGCATGTGCATGCTTAAAACGCGTTTTCGCACAAATCCGTGCGCGGGTGCTAAAAAGAGCAGCATCGGCATGCTTAGCACGTCGTTTGGTAGAAATCCACGTGCGCGTTCTGCAAAAAGCACCATTTGCATGCACATCTTGTGGTTTTGCAGAAAACTTCATCCGCGTCTACCAAAAGATGCATGTGCATGCTTAAAACGCGTTTTCGCACAAATGCGTGCGCGGGTGCTAAAAAGAGCAGCATCGGCAAGCTTAGCACGTCGTTTGGTAGAAATCCACGTGCGCGTTCTGCAAAAAGCACCATTTGCATGCACATCTTGTGGTTTTGCAGAAAACTTCATCCGCGTCTACCAAAAGATGCATGTGCATGCTTAAAACGCGTTTTCGCACAAATGCGTGCGCGGGTGCTAAAAAGAGCAGCATCGGCATGCTTAGCACGTCGTTTGGTAGAAATCCACGTGCGCGTTCTGCAAAAAGCCCCATTTGCATGCACATCTTGTGGTTTTGCAGAAAACTTCATCCGCGTCTACCAAAAGATGCATGTGCATGCTTAAAACGCGTTTTCGCACAAATGCGTGCGCGGGTGCTAAAAAGAGCAGCATCGGCATGCTTAGCACGTCGTTTGGTAGAAATCCACGTGCGCGTTCTGCCAAAAGCACCATTTGCATGCACATCTTGTGGTTTTGCAGAAAACTTCATCCGCGTCTACCAAAAGATGCATGTGCATGCTTAAAACGCGTTTTCGCACAAATCCGTGCGCGGGTGCTAAAAAGAGCAGCATCGGCATGCTTAGCACGTCGTTTGGTAGAAATCCACGTGCGCGTTCTGCAAAAAGCACCATTTGCATGCACATCTTGTGGTTTTGCAGAAAACTTCATCCGCGTCTACCAAAAGATGCATGTGCATGCTTAAAACGCGTTTTCGCACAAATCCGTGCGCGGGTGCTAAAAAGAGCAGCATCGGCATGCTTAGCACGTCGTTTGGTAGAAATCCACGTGCGCGTTCTGCAAAAAGCACCATTTGCATGCACATCTTGTGGTTTTGCAGAAAACTTCATCCGCGTCTACCAAAAGATGCATGTGCATGCTTAAAACGCGTTTTCGCACAAATGCGTGCGCGGGTGCTAAAAAGAGCAGCATCGGCATGCTTAGCACGTCGTTTGGTAGAAATCCACGAGCGCGTTCTGCAAAAAGCACCATTTGCATGCACATCTTGTGGTTTTGCAGAAAACTTCATCCGCGTCTACCAAAAGATGCATGTGCATGCTTAACACGCGTTTTCGCACAAATGCGTGCGCGGGTGCTAAAAAGAGCAGCATCGGCATGCTTAGCACGTTGTTTGGTAGAAATCCACGTGCGCGTTCTGCAAAAAGCACCATTTGCATGCACATCTTGTGGTCTTGCAGAAAACTTCATCCGCCTCTACCAAAAGATGCATGTGCATGCTTAAAACGCGTTTTCGCACAAATCCGTGCGCGGGTGCGAAAAAGAGCAGCATCGGCATGCTTAGCACATCGTTTGGTAGAAATCCACGTCCGCGTTCTGCAAAAAGCACCATTTGCATGCACATCTTGTGGTTTTGCAGAAAACTTCATCCGCGTCTACCAAAAGATGCATGTGCATGCTTAAAACGCGTTTTCGCACAAATCCGTGCGCGGGTGCTAAAAAGAGCAGCATCGGCATGCTTAGCACGTCGTTTGGTAGAAATCCACGTGCGCGTTCTGCAAAAAGCACCATTTGCATGCACATCTTGTGGTTTTGCAGAAAACTTCATCCGCGTCTACCAAAAGATGCATGTGCATGCCTAAAACGCGTTTTCGCACAAATCCGTGCGCGGGTGCTAAAAAGAGCAGCATCGGCATGCTTAGCACGTCGTTTGGTAGAAATCCACGTGCGCGTTCTGCAAAAAGCACCATTTGCATGCACATCTTGTGGTTTTGCAGAAAACTTCATCCGCGTCTACCAAAAGATGCATGTGCATACTTAAAACGCGTTTTCGCACAAATGCGTGCGCGGGTGCTAAAAAGAGCAGCATCGGCATGCTTAGCACGTCGTTTGGTAGAAATCCACGAGCGCGTTCTGAAAAAGCACCATTTGCATGCACATCTTGTGGTTTTGCAGAAAACTTCATCCGCGTGTACCAAAAGATGCATGTGCATGCTTAACACGCGTTTTCGCACAAATGCGTGCGCGGGTGCTAAAAGAGCAGCATCGGCATGCTTAGCACGTCGTTTGGTAGAAATCCACGAGCGCGTTCTGCAAAAAGCACCATTTGCATGCACATCTTGTGGTTTTGCAGAAAACTTCATCCGCGTCTACCAAAAGATGCATGTGCATACTTAAAACGCGTTTTCGCACAAATGCGTGCGCGGGTGCTAAAAAGAGCAGCATCGGCATGCTTAGCACGTCGTTTGGTAGAAATCCACGAGCGCGTTCTGAAAAAGCACCATTTGCATGCACATCTTGTGGTTTTGCAGAAAACTTCATCCGCGTCTACCAAAAGATGCATGTGCATGCTTAACACGCGTTTTCGCACAAATGCGTGCGCGGGTGCTAAAAGAGCAGCATCGGCATGCTTAGCACGTCGTTTGGTAGAAATCCACGTGCGCGTTCTGCAAAAAGCACCATTTGCATGCACATCTTGTGGTTTTGCAGAAAACTTCCTCCGCCTCTACCAAAAGATGCATGTGCATGCTTAAAACGCGTTTTCGACCAAATGCGTGCGCGGGTGCTAAAAAGAGCAGCATCGGCATGCTTAGCACGTCGTTTGGTAGAAATCCACGAGCGCGTTCTGCAAAAAGCACCATTTGCATGCACATCTTGTGGTTTTGCAGAAAACTTTATTCGAGTCTACCAAAAGATGCATGTGCATGCTTAAAACGCGTTTTCGCACAAATGCGTGCGCGGGTGCTAAAAAGAGCAGCATCGGCATGCTTAGCACGTCGTTTGGTAGAAATCCACGTGCGCGTTCTGCCAAAAGCACCATTTGCATGCACATGTTGTGGTTTTGCAGAAAACTTCATCCGCGTCTACCAAAAGATGCATGTGCATGCTTAAAACGCGTTTTCGCACAAATCCGTGCGCGGGTGCTAAAAAGAGCAGCATCGGCATGCTTAGCACGTCGTTTGGTAGAAATCCACGTGCGCGTTCTGCAAAAAGCACCATTTGCATGCACATCTTGTGGTTTTGCAGAAAACTTCATCCGCGTCTACCAAAAGATGCATGTGCATGCTTAAAACGCGTTTTCGCACAAATGCGTGCGCGGGTGCTAAAAAGAGCAGCATCGGCATGCTTAGCACGTCGTTTGGTAGAAATCCACGTGCGCGTTCTGCCAAAAGCACCATTTGCATGCACATCTTGTGGTTTTGCAGAAAACTTCATCCGCGTCTACAAAAAGATGCGTGTGCATGCTTAAAACGCGTTTTCGCACAAATCCGTGCGCGGGTGCTAAAAACAGCAGCATCGGCATGCTTAGCACGTCGTTTGGTAGAAATCCACGTGCGCGTTCTGCAAAAAGCACCATTTGCATGCACATCTTGTGGTTTTGCAGAAAACTTCATCCGCGTCTACCAAAAGATGCATGTGCATGCTTAAAACGCGTTTTCGCACAAATGCGTGCGCGGGTGCTAAAAAGAGCAGCATCGGCATGCTTAGCACATCGTTTGGTTGAAATCCACGTGCGCGTTCTGCCAAAAGCACCATTTGCATGCACATCTTGTGGTTTTGCAGAAAACTTCATCCGCGTCTACCAAAAGATGCATGTGCATGCTTAAAACGCGTTTTCGCACAAATGCGTGCGCGGGTGCTAAAAAGAGCAGCATCGGCATGCTTAGCACGTCGTTTGGTAGAAATCCACGTGCGCTTTCTGCCAAAAGCACCATTTGCATGCACATCTTGTGGTTTTGCAGCAAACTTCATCCGCGTCTACCAAAAGATGCATGCGCATGCTTAAAACGCGTTTTGCACAAATCCGTGCGCGGTTGCTAAAAAGAGCAGCATCGGCATGCTTAGCACGTCGTTTGGTAGAAATCCACGTGCGCGTTCTGCAAAAAGCACCATTTGCATGCACATCTTGTGGTTTTGCAGAAAACTTCATCCGCGTCTACCAAAAGATGCATGTGCATGCTTAAAACGCGTTTTCGCACAAATGCGTGCGCGGGTGCTAAAAAGAGCAGCATCGGCATGCTTAGCACGTCGTTTGGTAGAAATCCACGTGCGCGTTCTGCCAAAAGCACCATTTGCATGCACATCTTGTGGTTTTGCAGAAAACTTCATCCGCGTCTACCAAAAGATGCATGTGCATGTTTAAAACGCGTTTTCGCACAAATCCGTGCGCGGGTGCTAAAAAGAGCAGCATCGGCATGCTTAGCACGTCGTTTGGTAGAAATCCACGTGCGCGTTCTGCCAAAAGCACCATTTGCATGCACATCTTGTGGTTTTGCAGAAAACTTCATCCGCGTCTACCAAAAGATGCATGTGCATGCTTAAAACGCGTTTTCGCACAAATCCGTGCGCGGGTGCTAAAAAGAGCAGCATCGGCAAGCTTAGCACATCGTTTGGTAGAAATCCGCGTGCGCGTTCTGCAAAAAGCACCATTTGCATGCACATCTTGTGGTTTTGCAGAAAACTTCATCCGCGTCTACCAAAAGATGCATGTGCATGCTTAAAACGCGTTTTCGCACAAATGCGTGCGCGGGTGCTAAAAAGAGCAGCATCGGCATGCTGAGCACGTCGTTTGGTAGAAATCCACGTGCGCGTTCTGCAAAAAGCACCATTTGCATGCACATATTGTGGTTTTGCAGAAACCTTCATCCGCGTCTACCAAAAGATGCATGTGCATGCTTAAAACGCGTTTTCGCACAAATGCGTGCGCGGGTGCTAAAAAGAGCAGCATCGGCATGCTTAGCACGTCGTTTGGTAGAAATCCACGTGCGCGTTCTGCAAAAAGCACCATTTGCATGCACATCTTGTGGTTTTGCAGAAAACTTCATCCGCGTCTACCAAAAGATGCATGTGCATGCTTAAAACGCGTTTTCGCACAAATGCGTGCGCGGGTGCTAAAAAGAGCAGCATCGGCATGCTTAGCACGTCGTTTGGTAGAAATCCACGAGCGCGTTCTGCAAAAAGCACCATTTGCATGCACATCTTGTGGTTTTGCAGAAAACTTCATCCGCGTCTACCAAAAGATGCATGTGCATGCTTAAAACGCGTTTTCGCACAAATGCGTGCGCGGGTGCTAAAAAGAGCAGCATCGGCATGCTTAGCACATCGTTTGGTTGAAATCCACGTGCGCGTTCTGCCAAAAGCACCATTTGCATGCACATCTTGTGGTTTTGCAGAAAACTTCATCCGCGTCTACCAAAAGATGCATGTGCATGCTTAAAACGCGTTTTCGCACAAATCCGTGCGCGGGTGCTAAAAAGAGCAGCATCGGCATGCTTAGCACGTCGTTTGGTAGAAATCCACGTGCGCGTTCTGCAAAAAGCACCATTTGCATGCACATCTTGTGGTTTTGCAGAAAACTTCATCCGCGTCTACCAAAAGATGCATGTGCATGCTTAAAACGCGTTTTCGCACAAATGCGTGCGCGGGTGCTAAAAAGAGCAGCATCGGCATGCTTAGCACGTCGTTTGGTAGAAATCCACGTGCGCGTTCTGCCAAAAGCACCATTTGCATGCACATCTTGTGGTTTTGCAGAAAACTTCATCCGCGTCTACCAAAAGATGCATGTGCATGCTTAAAACGCGTTTTCGCACAAATGCGTGCGCGGGTGCTAAAAAGAGCAGCATCGGCATGCTTAGCACGTCGTTTGGAAGAAATCCACGTGCGCCTTCTGCAAAAAGCACCATTTGCATGCACATCTTGTGGTTTTGCAGAAAACTTCATCCGCGTCTACCAAAAGATGCATGTGCATGCTTAAAACGCGTTTTCGCACAAATGCGTGCGCGGGTGCTAAAAAGAGCAGCATCGGCATGCTTAACACGTCGTTTGGTAGAAATCCACGTGCGCGTTCTGCAAAAAGCACCATTTGCATGCACATCTTGTGGTTTTGCAGAAAACTTCATCCGCGTCTACCAAAAGATGCATGTGCATGCTTAAAACGCGTTTTCGCACAAATGCGTGCGCGGGTGCTAAAAAGAGCAGCATCGGCATGCTTAGCACGTCGTTTGGTAGAAATCCACGTGCGCGTTCAGCCAAAAGCACCATTTGCATGCACATCTTGTGGTTTTGCAGCAAACTTCATCCGCGTCTACCAAAAGATGCATGTGCATGCTTAAAACGCGTTTTCGCACAAATCCGTGCGCGGGTGCTAAAAAGAGCAGCATCGGCATGCTTAGCACGTCGTTTGGTAGAAATCCACGTGCGCGTTCTGCAAAAAGCACCATTTGCATGCACATCTTGTGGTTTTGCAGAAAACTTCATCCGCGTCTACCAAAAGATGCATGTGCATGCTTAAAACGCGTTTTCGCACAAATGCGTGCGTGGGTGCTAAAAAGATGCATGCCTAGCACGTCGTTTGGTAGAAATCCACGTGCGCGTTCTGCAAAAAGCACCATTTGCATGCACATCTTGTGGTTTTGCAGAAACCTTCATCCGCGTCTACCAAAAGATGCATGTGCATGCTTAAAACGCGTTTTCGCACAAATGCGTGCGCGGGTGCTAAAAAGAGCAGCATCGGCATGCTTAGCACGTCGTTTGGTAGAAATCCACGTGCGCGTTCTGCAAAAAGCACCATTTGCATGCACATCTTGTGGTTTTGCAGAAAACTTCATCCGCGTCTACCAAAAGATGCATGTGCATGCTTAAAACGCGTTTTCGCACAAATGCGTGCGCGGGTGCTAAAAAGAGCAGCATCGGCATGCTTAGCACGTCGTTTGGTAGAAATCCACGTGCGCTTTCTGCCAAAAGCACCATTTGCATGCACATCTTGTGGTTTTGCAGCAAACTTCATCCGCGTCTACCAAAAGATGCATGCGCATGCTTAAAACGCGTTTTGCACAAATCCGTGCGCGGTTGCTAAAAAGAGCAGCATCGGCATGCTTAGCACGTCGTTTGGTAGAAATCCACGTGCGCGTTCTGCAAAAAGCACCATTTGCATGCACATCTTGTGGTTTTGCAGAAAACTTCATCCGCGTCTACCAAAAGATGCATGTGCATGCTTAAAACGCGTTTTCGCACAAATGCGTGCGCGGGTGCTAAAAAGAGCAGCATCGGCATGCTTAGCACGTCGTTTGGTAGAAATCCACGTGCGCGTTCTGCCAAAAGCACCATTTGCATGCACATCTTGTGGTTTTGCAGAAAACTTCATCCGCGTCTACCAAAAGATGCATGTGCATGTTTAAAACGCGTTTTCGCACAAATCCGTGCGCGGGTGCTAAAAAGAGCAGCATCGGCATGCTTAGCACGTCGTTTGGTAGAAATCCACGTGCGCGTTCTGCCAAAAGCACCATTTGCATGCACATCTTGTGGTTTTGCAGAAAACTTCATCCGCGTCTACCAAAAGATGCATGTGCATGCTTAAAACGCGTTTTCGCACAAATCCGTGCGCGGGTGCTAAAAAGAGCAGCATCGGCAAGCTTAGCACATCGTTTGGTAGAAATCCGCGTGCGCGTTCTGCAAAAAGCACCATTTGCATGCACATCTTGTGGTTTTGCAGAAAACTTCATCCGCGTCTACCAAAAGATGCATGTGCATGCTTAAAACGCGTTTTCGCACAAATGCGTGCGCGGGTGCTAAAAAGAGCAGCATCGGCATGCTGAGCACGTCGTTTGGTAGAAATCCACGTGCGCGTTCTGCAAAAAGCACCATTTGCATGCACATATTGTGGTTTTGCAGAAACCTTCATCCGCGTCTACCAAAAGATGCATGTGCATGCTTAAAACGCGTTTTCGCACAAATGCGTGCGCGGGTGCTAAAAAGAGCAGCATCGGCATGCTTAGCACGTCGTTTGGTAGAAATCCACGTGCGCGTTCTGCAAAAAGCACCATTTGCATGCACATCTTGTGGTTTTGCAGAAAACTTCATCCGCGTCTACCAAAAGATGCATGTGCATGCTTAAAACGCGTTTTCGCACAAATGCGTGCGCGGGTGCTAAAAAGAGCAGCATCGGCATGCTTAGCACGTCGTTTGGTAGAAATCCACGAGCGCGTTCTGCAAAAAGCACCATTTGCATGCACATCTTGTGGTTTTGCAGAAAACTTCATCCGCGTCTACCAAAAGATGCATGTGCATGCTTAAAACGCGTTTTCGCACAAATGCGTGCGCGGGTGCTAAAAAGAGCAGCATCGGCATGCTTAGCACATCGTTTGGTTGAAATCCACGTGCGCGTTCTGCCAAAAGCACCATTTGCATGCACATCTTGTGGTTTTGCAGAAAACTTCATCCGCGTCTACCAAAAGATGCATGTGCATGCTTAAAACGCGTTTTCGCACAAATCCGTGCGCGGGTGCTAAAAAGAGCAGCATCGGCATGCTTAGCACGTCGTTTGGTAGAAATCCACGTGCGCGTTCTGCAAAAAGCACCATTTGCATGCACATCTTGTGGTTTTGCAGAAAACTTCATCCGCGTCTACCAAAAGATGCATGTGCATGCTTAAAACGCGTTTTCGCACAAATGCGTGCGCGGGTGCTAAAAAGAGCAGCATCGGCATGCTTAGCACGTCGTTTGGTAGAAATCCACGTGCGCGTTCTGCCAAAAGCACCATTTGCATGCACATCTTGTGGTTTTGCAGAAAACTTCATCCGCGTCTACCAAAAGATGCATGTGCATGCTTAAAACGCGTTTTCGCACAAATGCGTGCGCGGGTGCTAAAAAGAGCAGCATCGGCATGCTTAGCACGTCGTTTGGTAGAAATCCACGTGCGCCTTCTGCAAAAAGCACCATTTGCATGCACATCTTGTGGTTTTGCAGAAAACTTCATCCGCGTCTACCAAAAGATGCATGTGCATGCTTAAAACGCGTTTTCGCACAAATGCGTGCGCGGGTGCTAAAAAGAGCAGCATCGGCATGCTTAACACGTCGTTTGGTAGAAATCCACGTGCGCGTTCTGCAAAAAGCACCATTTGCATGCACATCTTGTGGTTTTGCAGAAAACTTCATCCGCGTCTACCAAAAGATGCATGTGCATGCTTAAAACGCGTTTTCGCACAAATGCGTGCGCGGGTGCTAAAAAGAGCAGCATCGGCATGCTTAGCACGTCGTTTGGTAGAAATCCACGTGCGCGTTCAGCCAAAAGCACCATTTGCATGCACATCTTGTGGTTTTGCAGCAAACTTCATCCGCGTCTACCAAAAGATGCATGTGCATGCTTAAAACGCGTTTTCGCACAAATCCGTGCGCGGGTGCTAAAAAGAGCAGCATCGGCATGCTTAGCACGTCGTTTGGTAGAAATCCACGTGCGCGTTCTGCAAAAAGCACCATTTGCATGCACATCTTGTGGTTTTGCAGAAAACTTCATCCGCGTCTACCAAAAGATGCATGTGCATGCTTAAAACGCGTTTTCGCACAAATGCGTGCGTGGGTGCTAAAAAGATGCATGCCTAGCACGTCGTTTGGTAGAAATCCACGTGCGCGTTCTGCAAAAAGCACCATTTGCATGCACATCTTGTGGTTTTGCAGAAACCTTCATCCGCGTCTACCAAAAGATGCATGTGCATGCTTAAAACGCGTTTTCGCACAAATGCGTGCGCGGGTGCTAAAAAGAGCAGCATCGGCATGCTTAGCACGTCGTTTGGTAGAAATCCACGTGCGCGTTCTGCAAAAAGCACCATTTGCATGCACATCTTGTGGTTTTGCAGAAAACTTCATCCGCGTCTACCAAAAGATGCATGTGCATGCTTAAAACGCGTTTTCGCACAAATGCGTGCGCGGGTGCTAAAAATAGCAGCATCGGCATGCTTAGCACGTCGTTTGGTAGAAATCCACGTGCGCGTTCTGCAAAAAGCACCATTTGCATGCACATCTTGTGGTTTTACAGAAAACTTCATCCGCGTCTACCAAAAGATGCATGTGCATGCTTAAAACGCGTTTTCGCACAAATGCGTGCGCGGGTGCTAAAAAGAGCAGCATCGGCATGCTTAGCACGTCGTTTGGTAGAAATCCACGTGCGCGTTCTGCCAAAAGCACCATTTGCATGCACATCTTCTGGTTTTGCAGAAAACTTCATCCGCGTCTACCAAAAGATGCATGTGCATGCTTAAAACGCGTTTTCGCACAAATCCGTGCGCGGGTGCTAAAAAGAGCAGCATCGGCATGCTTAGCACGTCGTTTGGTAGAAATCCACGTGCGCGTTCTGCAAAAAGCACCATTTGCATGCACATCTTGTGGTTTTGCAGAAAACTTCATCCGCGTCTACCAAAAGATGCATGTGCATGCTTAAAACGCGTTTTCGCACAAATGCGTGCGCGGGTGCTAAAAAGAGCAGCATCGGCATGCTTAGCACGTCGTTTGGGAGAAATCCACGTGCGCGTTCTGCCAAAAGCACCATTTGCATGCACATCTTGTGGTTTTGCAGAAAACTTCATCCGCGTCTACCAAAAGATGCATGTGCATGCTTAAAACGCGTTTTCGCACAAATCCGTGCGCGGGTGCTAAAAAGAGCAGCATCGGCAAGCTTAGCACGTCGTTTGGTAGAAATCCACGTGCGCGTTCTGCAAAAAGCACCATTTGCATGCACATCTTGTGGTTTTGCAGAAAACTTCATCCGCGTCTACCAAAAGATGCATTTGCATACTTAAAACGCGTTTTCGCACAAATGCGTGCGCGGGTGCTAAAAAGAGCAGCATCGGCATGCTTAGCACGTCGTTTGGTAGAAATCCACGTGCGCGTTCTGCAAAAAGCACCATTTGCATGCACATCTTGTGGTTTTGCAGAAAACTTCATCCGCGTCTACCAAAAGATGCATGTGCATGCTTAAAACGCGTTTTCGCACAAATCCGTGCGCGGGTGCTAAAAAGAGCAGCATCGGCATGCTTAGCACGTCGTTTGGTAGAAATCCACGTGCGCGTTCTGCAAAAAGCACCATTTGCATGCACATCGTGTGGTTTTGCAGAAAACTTCATCCGCGTCTACCAAAAGATGCATGTGCATGCTTAAAACGCGTTTTCGCACAAATGCGTGCGCGGGTGCTAAAAAGAGCAGCATCGGCATGCTTAGCACGTCGTTTGGTAGAAATCCACGAGCGCGTTCTGCAAAAAGCACCATTTGCATGCACATCTTGTGGTTTTGCAGAAAACTTCATCCGCGTCTACCAAAAGATGCATGTGCATGCTTAACACGCGTTTTCGCACAAATGCGTGCGCGGGTGCTAAAAAGAGCAGCATCGGCATGCTTAGCACGTTGTTTGGTAGAAATCCACGTGCGCGTTCTGCAAAAAGCACCATTTGCATGCACATCTTGTGGTTTTGCAGAAAACTTCATCCGCCTCTACCAAAAGATGCATGTGCATGCTTAAAACGCGTTTTCGCACAAATCCGTGCGCGGGTGCTAAAAAGAGCAGCATCGGCATGCTTAGCACGTCGTTTGGTAGAAATCCACGTCCGCGTTCTGCAAAAAGCACCATTTGCATGCACATCTTGTGGTTTTGCAGAAAACTTCATCCGCGTGTACCAAAAGATGCATGTGCTTGCTTAAAACGCGTTTTCGCCCAAATGCGTGCGCGGGTGCTAAAAAGAGCAGCATCGGCATGCTTAGCACGTCGTTTGGTAGAAATCCACGAGCGCGTTCTGCAAAAAGCACCATTTGCATGCACATCTTGTGGTTTTGCAGAAAACTTCATCCGCGTCTACCAAAAGATGCATGTGCATGATTAAAACGCGTTTTCGCACAAATGCGTGCGCGGGTGCTAAAAAGAGCAGCATCGGCAAGCTTAGCACGTCGTTTGGTAGAAATCCACGTGCGCGTTCTGCAAAAAGCACCATTTGCATGCACATCTTGTGGTTTTGCAGAAAACTTCATCCGCGTCTACCAAAAGATGCATGTGCATGCTTAAAACGCGTTTTCGCACAAATGCGTGCGCGGGTGCTAAAAAGAGCAGCATCGGCATGCTTAGCACGTCGTTTGGTAGAAATCCACGTGCGCGTTCTGCAAAAAGCCCCATTTGCATGCACATCTTGTGGTTTTGCAGAAAACTTCATCCGCGTCTACCAAAAGATGCATGTGCATGCTTAAAACGCGTTTTCGCACAAATGCGTGCGCGGGTGCTAAAAAGAGCAGCATCGGCATGCTTAGCACGTCGTTTGGTAGAAATCCACGTGCGCGTTCTGCCAAAAGCACCATTTGCATGCACATCTTGTGGTTTTGCAGAAAACTTCATCCGCGTCTACCAAAAGATGCATGTGCATGCTTAAAACGCGTTTTCGCACAAATCCGTGCGCGGGTGCTAAAAAGAGCAGCATCGGCATGCTTAGCACGTCGTTTGGTAGAAATCCACGCGCGCGTTCTGCAAAAAGCACCATTTGCATGCACATCTTGTGGTTTTGCAGAAAACTTCATCCGCGTCTACCAAACGATGCATGTGCATACTTAAAACGCGTTTTCGCACAAATGCGTGCGCGGGTGCTAAAAAGAGCAGCATCGGCATGCTTAGCACGTCGTTTGGTAGAAATCCACGAGCGCGTTCTGAAAAAGCACCATTTGCATGCACATCTTGTGGTTTTGCAGAAAACTTCATCCGCGTCTACCAAAAGATGCATGTGCATGCTTAACACGCGTTTTCGCACAAATGCGTGCGCGGGTGCTAAAAGAGCAGCATCGGCATGCTTAGCACGTCGTTTGGTAGAAATCCACGAGCGCGTTCTGCAAAAAGCACCATTTGCATGCACATCTTGTGGTTTTGCAGAAAACTTCATCCGCGTCTACCAAAAGAAGCATGTGCATGCTTAACACGCGTTTTCGCACAAATGCGTGCGCGGGTGCTAAAAAGAGCAGCATCGGCATGCTTAGCACGTTGTTTGGCAGAAATCCACGTGCGCGTTCTGCAAAAAGCACCATTTGCATGCACATCTTGTGGTTTTGCAGAAAACTTCATCCGCCTCTACCAAAAGATGCATGTGCATGCTTAAAACGCGTTTTCGCACAAATCCGTGCGCGGGTGCTAAAAAGAGCAGCATCGGCATGCTTAGCACGTCGTTTGGTAGAAATCCACGTCCGCGTTCTGCAAAAAGCACCATTTGCATGCACATCTTGTGGTTTTGCAGAAAACTTCATCCGCGTCTACCAAAAGATGCATGTGCTTGCTTAAAACGCGTTTTCGCCCAAATGCGTGCGCGGGTGCTAAAAAGAGCAGCATCGGCATGCTTAGCACGTCGTTTGGTAGAAATCCACGAGCGCGTTCTGCAAAAAGCACCATTTGCATGCACATCTTGTGGTTTTGCAGAAAACTTCATCCGCGTCTACCAAAAGATGCATGTGCATGTTTAAAACGCGTTTTCGCACAAATGCGTGCGCGGGTGCTAAAAAGAGCAGCATCGGCAAGCTTAGCACGTCGTTTGGTAGAAATCCACGTGCGCGTTCTGCAAAAAGCACCATTTGCATGCACATCTTGTGGTTTTGCAGAAAACTTCATCCGCGTCTACCAAAAGATGCATGTGCATGCTTAAAACGCGTTTTCGCACAAATCCGTGCGCGGGTGCTAAAAAGAGCAGCATCGGCATGCTTAGCACGTCGTTTGGTAGAAATCCACGTGCGCGTTCTGCAAAAAGCACCATTTGCATGCACATCTTGTGGTTTTGCAGAAAACTTCATCCGCGTCTACCAAAAGATGCATGTGCATGCTTAAAACGCGTTTTCGCACAAATGCGTGCGCGGGTGCTAAAAAGAGCAGCATCGGCATGCTTAGCACGTCGTTTGGTAGAAATCCACGAGCGCGTTCTGCAAAAAGCACCATTTGCATGCACATCTTGTGGTTTTGCAGAAAACTTCATCCGCGTCTACCAAAAGATGCATGTGCATGCTTAACACGCGTTTTCGCACAAATGCGTGCGCGGGTGCTAAAAAGAGCAGCATCGGCATGCTTAGCACGTTGTTTGGTAGAAATCCACGTGCGCGTTCTGCAAAAAGCACCATTTGCATGCACATCTTGTGGTTTTGCAGAAAACTTCATCCGCCTCTACCAAAAGATGCATGTGCATGCTTAAAACGCGTTTTCGCACAAATCCGTGCGCGGGTGCGAAAAAGAGCAGCATCGGCATGCTTAGCACATCGTTTGGTAGAAATCCACGTGCGCGTTCTGCAAAAAGCACCATTTGCATGCACATCTTGTGGTTTTGCAGAAAACTTCATCCGCCTCTACCAAAAGATGCATGTGCATGCTTAAAACGCGTTTTCGCACAAATCCGTGCGCGGGTGCTAAAAAGAGCAGCATCGGCATGCTTAGCACGTCGTTTGGTAGAAATCCACGTCCGCGTTCTGCAAAAAGCACCATTTGCATGCACATCTTGTGGTTTTGCAGAAAACTTCATCCGCGTCTACCAAAAGATGCATGTGCTTGCTTAAAACGCGTTTTCGCCCAAATGCGTGCGCGGGTGCTAAAAAGAGCAGCATCGGCATGCTTAGCACGTCGTTTGGTAGAAATCCACGAGCGCGTTCTGCAAAAAGCACCATTTGCATGCACATCTTGTGGTTTTGCAGAAAACTTCATCCGCGTCTACCAAAAGATGCATGTGCATGTTTAAAACGCGTTTTCGCACAAATGCGTGCGCGGGTGCTAAAAAGAGCAGCATCGGCAAGCTTAGCACGTCGTTTGGTAGAAATCCACGTGCGCGTTCTGCAAAAAGCACCATTTGCATGCACATCTTGTGGTTTTGCAGAAAACTTCATCCGCGTCTACCAAAAGATGCATGTGCATGCTTAAAACGCGTTTTCGCACAAATCCGTGCGCGGGTGCTAAAAAGAGCAGCATCGGCATGCTTAGCACGTCGTTTGGTAGAAATCCACGTGCGCGTTCTGCAAAAAGCACCATTTGCATGCACATCTTGTGGTTTTGCAGAAAACTTCATCCGCGTCTACCAAAAGATGCATGTGCATGCTTAAAACGCGTTTTCGCACAAATGCGTGCGCGGGTGCTAAAAAGAGCAGCATCGGCATGCTTAGCACGTCGTTTGGTAGAAATCCACGAGCGCGTTCTGCAAAAAGCACCATTTGCATGCACATCTTGTGGTTTTGCAGAAAACTTCATCCGCGTCTACCAAAAGATGCATGTGCATGCTTAACACGCGTTTTCGCACAAATACGTGCGCGGGTGCTAAAAAGAGCAGCATCGGCATGCTTAGCACGTTGTTTGGTAGAAATCCACGTGCGCGTTCTGCAAAAAGCACCATTTGCATGCACATCTTGTGGTTTTGCAGAAAACTTCATCCGCCTCTACCAAAAGATGCATGTGCATGCTTAAAACGCGTTTTCGCACAAATCCGTGCGCGGGTGCGAAAAAGAGCAGCATCGGCATGCTTAGCACATCGTTTGGTAGAAATCCACGTCCGCGTTCTGCAAAAAGCACCATTTGCATGCACATCTTGTGGTTTTGCAGAAAACTTCATCCGCGTCTACCAAAAGATGCATGTGCTTGCTTAAAACGCGTTTTCGCCCAAATGCGTGCGCGGGTGCTAAAAAGAGCAGCATCGGCATGCTTAGCACGTCGTTTGGTAGAAATCCACGAGCGCGTTCTGCAAAAAGCACCATTTGCATGCACATCTTGTGGTTTTGCAGAAAACTTCATCCGCGTCTACCAAAAGATGCATGTGCATGCTTAAAACGCGTTTTCGCACAAATGCGTGCGCGGGTGCTAAAAAGAGCAGCATCGGCAAGCTTAGCACGTCGTTTGGTAGAAATCCACGTGCGCGTTCTGCAAAAAGCACCATTTCCATGCACATCTTGTGGTTTTGCAGAAAACTTCATCCGCGTCTACCAAAAGATGCATGTGCATGCTTAAAACGCGTTTTCGCACAAATGCGTGCGCGGGTGCTAAAAAGAGCAGCATCGGCATGCTTAGCACGTCGTTTGGTAGAAATCCACGTGCGCGTTCTGCAAAAAGCCCCATTTGCATGCACATCTTGTGGTTTTGCAGAAAACTTCATCCGCGTCTACCAAAAGATGCATGTGCATGCTTAAAACGCGTTTTCGCACAAATGCGTGCGCGGGTGCTAAAAAGAGCAGCATCGGCATGCTTAGCACGTCGTTTGGTAGAAATCCACGTGCGCGTTCTGCCAAAAGCACCATTTGCATGCACATCTTGTGGTTTTGCAGAAAACTTCATCCGCGTCTACCAAAAGATGCATGTGCATGCTTAAAACGCGTTTTCGCACAAATCCGTGCGCGGGTGCTAAAAAGAGCAGCATCGGCATGCTTAGCACGTCGTTTGGTAGAAATCCACGCGCGCGTTCTGCAAAAAGCACCATTTGCATGCACATCTTGTGGTTTTGCAGAAAACTTCATCCGCGTCTACCAAACGATGCATGTGCATACTTAAAACGCGTTTTCGCACAAATGCGTGCGCGGGTGCTAAAAAGAGCAGCATCGGCATGCTTAGCACGTCGTTTGGTAGAAATCCACGAGCGCGTTCTGAAAAAGCACCATTTGCATGCACATCTTGTGGTTTTGCAGAAAACTTCATCCGCGTCTACCAAAAGATGCATGTGCATGCTTAACACGCGTTTTCGCACAAATGCGTGCGCGGGTGCTAAAAGAGCAGCATCGGCATGCTTAGCACGTCGTTTGGTAGAAATCCACGAGCGCGTTCTGCAAAAAGCACCATTTGCATGCACATCTTGTGGTTTTGCAGAAAACTTCATCCGCGTCTACCAAAAGAAGCATGTGCATGCTTAACACGCGTTTTCGCACAAATGCGTGCGCGGGTGCTAAAAAGAGCAGCATCGGCATGCTTAGCACGTTGTTTGGTAGAAATCCACGTGCGCGTTCTGCAAAAAGCACCATTTGCATGCACATCTTGTGGTTTTGCAGAAAACTTCATCCGCCTCTACCAAAAGATGCATGTGCATGCTTAAAACGCGTTTTCGCACAAATCCGTGCGCGGGTGCTAAAAAGAGCAGCATCGGCATGCTTAGCACGTCGTTTGGTAGAAATCCACGTCCGCGTTCTGCAAAAAGCACCATTTGCATGCACATCTTGTGGTTTTGCAGAAAACTTCATCCGCCTCTACCAAAAGATGCATGTGCATGCTTAAAACGCGTTTTCGCACAAATCCGTGCGCGGGTGCTAAAAAGAGCAGCATCGGCATGCTTAGCACGTCGTTTGGTAGAAATCCACGTCCGCGTTCTGCAAAAAGCACCATTTGCATGCACATCTTGTGGTTTTGCAGAAAACTTCATCCGCGTCTACCAAAAGATGCATGTGCATGCTTAAAACGCGTTTTCGCCCAAATGCGTGCGCGGGTGCTAAAAAGAGCAGCATCGGCATGCTTAGCACGTCGTTTGGTAGAAATCCACGAGCGCGTTCTGCAAAAAGCACCATTTGCATGCACATCTTGTGGTTTTGCAGAAAACTTCATCCGCGTCTACCAAAAGATGCATGTGCATGTTTAAAACGCGTTTTCGCACAAATGCGTGCGCGGGTGCTAAAAAGAGCAGCATCGGCAAGCTTAGCACGTCGTTTGGTAGAAATCCACGTGCGCGTTCTGCAAAAAGCACCATTTGCATGCACATCTTGTGGTTTTGCAGAAAACTTCATCCGCGTCTACCAAAAGATGCATGTGCATGCTTAAAACGCGTTTTCGCACAAATGCGTGCGCGGGTGCTAAAAAGAGCAGCATCGGCATGCTTAGCACGTCGTTTGGTAGAAATCCACGTGCGCGTTCTGCAAAAAGCCCCATTTGCATGCACATCTTGTGGTTTTGCAGAAAACTTCATCCGCGTCTACCAAAAGATGCATGTGCATGCTTAAAACGCGTTTTCGCACAAATGCGTGCGCGGGTGCTAAAAAGAGCAGCATCGGCATGCTTAGCACGTCGTTTGGTAGAAATCCACGTGCGCGTTCTGCCAAAAGCACCATTTGCATGCACATCTTGTGGTTTTGCAGAAAACTTCATCCGCGTCTACCAAAAGATGCATGTGCATGCTTAAAACGCGTTTTCGCACAAATCCGTGCGCGGGTGCTAAAAAGAGCAGCATCGGCATGCTTAGCACGTCGTTTGGTAGAAATCCACGTGCGCGTTCTGCAAAAAGCACCATTTGCATGCACATCTTGTGGTTTTGCAGAAAACTTCATCCGCGTCTACCAAAAGATGCATGTGCATGCTTAAAACGCGTTTTCGCACAAATCCGTGCGCGGGTGCTAAAAAGAGCAGCATGGGCATGCTTAGCACGTCGTTTGGTAGAAATCCACGTGCGCGTTCTGCAAAAAGCACCATTTGCATGCACATCTTGTGGTTTTGCAGAAAACTTCATCCGCGTCTACCAAAAGATGCATGTGCATGCTTAAAACGCGTTTTCGCACAAATGCGTGCGCGGGTGCTAAAAAGAGCAGCATCGGCATGCTTAGCACGTCGTTTGGTAGAAATCCACGAGCGCGTTCTGCAAAAAGCACCATTTGCATGCACATCTTGTGGTTTTGCAGAAAACTTCATCCGCGTCTACCAAAAGATGCATGTGCATGCTTAACACGCGTTTTCGCACAAATGCGTGCGCGGGTGCTAAAAAGAGCAGCATCGGCATGCTTAGCACGTTGTTTGGTAGAAATCCACGTGCGCGTTCTGCAAAAAGCACCATTTGCATGCACATCTTGTGGTTTTGCAGAAAACTTCATCCGCCTCTACCAAAAGATGCATGTGCATGCTTAAAACGCGTTTTCGCACAAATCCGTGCGCGGGTGCGAAAAAGAGCAGCATCGGCATGCTTAGCACATCGTTTGGTAGAAATCCACGTCCGCGTTCTGCAAAAAGCACCATTTGCATGCACATCTTGTGGTTTTGCAGAAAACATCATCCGCGTCTACCAAAAGATGCATGTGCATGCTTAAAACGCGTTTTCGCACAAATCCGTGCGCGGGTGCTAAAAAGAGCAGCATCGGCATGCTTAGCACGTCGTTTGGTAGAAATCCACGTGCGCGTTCTGCAAAAAGCACCATTTCCATGCACATCTTGTGGTTTTGCAGAAAACTTCATCCGCGTCTACCAAAAGATGCATGTGCATGCTTAAAACGCGTTTTCGCACAAATCCGTGCGCGGGTGCTAAAAAGAGCAGCATCGGCATGCTTAGCACGTCGTTTGGTAGAAATCCACGTGCGCGTTCTGCAAAAAGCACCATTTGCATGCACATCTTGTGGTTTTGCAGAAAACTTCATCCGCGTCTACCAAAAGATGCATGTGCATGCTTAAAACGCGTTTTCGCACAAATCCGTGCGCGGGTGCTAAAAAGAGCAGCATCGGCATGCTTAGCACGTCGTTTGGTAGAAATCCACGTGCGCGTTCTGCAAAAAGCACCATTTGCATGCACATCTTGTGGTTTTGCAGAAAACTTCATCCGCGTCTACCAAAAGATGCATGTGCATACTTAAAACGCGTTTTCGCACAAATGCGGGCGCGGGTGCTAAAAAGAGCAGCATCGGCATGCTTAGCACGTCGTTTGGTAGAAATCCACGAGCGCGTTCTGAAAAAGCACCATTTGCATGCACATCTTGTGGTTTTGCAGAAAACTTCATCCGCGTCTACCAAAAGATGCATGTGCATGCTTAACACGCGTTTTCGCACAAATGCGTGCGCTGGTGCTAAAAGAGCAGCATCGGCATGCTTAGCACGTCGTTTGGTAGAAATCCACGAGCGCGTTCTGCAAAAAGCACCATTTGCATGCACATCTTGTGGTTTTGCAGAAACCTTCATCCGCGTCTACCAAAAGATGCATGTGCATACTTAAAACGCGTTTTCGCACAAATGCGTGCGCGGGTGCTAAAAAGAGCAGCATCGGTATGCTTAGCACGTCGTTTGGTAGAAATCCACGAGCGCGTTCTGAAAAAGCACCATTTGCATGCACATCTTGTGGTTTTGCAGAAAACTTCATCCGCGTCTACCAAAAGATGCATGTGCATGCTTAACACGCGTTTTCGCACAAATGCGTGCGCGGGTGCTAAAAGAGCAGCATCGGCATGCTTAGCACGTCGTTTGGTAGAAATCCACGTGCGCGTTCTGCAAAAAGCACCATTTGCATGCACATCTTGTGGTTTTGCAGAAAACTTCATCCGCGTCTACCAAAAGATGCATGTGCATGCTTAAAACGCGTTTTCGCACAAATGCGTGCGCGGGTGCTAAAAAGAGCAGCATCGGCATGCTTAGCACGTCGTTTGGTAGAAATCCACGAGCGCGTTCTGCAAAAAGCACCATTTGCATGCACATCTTGTGGTTTTGCAGAAAACTTCATCCGCGTCTACCAAAAGATGCATGTGCATGCTTAAAACGCGTTTTCGCACAAATGCGTGCGCGGGTGCTAAAAAGAGCAGCATCGGCATGCTTAGCACATCGTTTGGTTGAAATCCACGTGCGCGTTCTGCCAAAAGCACCATTTGCATGCACATCTTGTGGTTTTGCAGAAAACTTCATCCGCGTCTACCAAAAGATGCATGTGCATGCTTAAAACGCGTTTTCGCACAAATGCGTGCGCGGGTGCTAAAAAGAGCAGCATCGGCATGCTTAGCACGTCGTTTGGTAGAAATCCACGTGCGCGTTCTGCCAAAAGCACCATTTGCATGCACATCTTGTGGTTTTGCAGCAAACTTCATCCGCGTCTACCAAAAGATGCATGCGCATGCTTAAAACGCGTTTTGCACAAATCCGTGCGCGGGTGCTAAAAAGAGCAGCATCGGCATGCTTAGCACGTCGTTTGGTAGAAATCCACGTGCGCGTTCTGCAAAAAGCACCATTTGCATGCACATCTTGTGGTTTTGCAGAAAACTTCATCCGCGTCTACCAAAAGATGCATGTGCATGCTTAAAACGCGTTTTCGCACAAATGCGTGCGCGGGTGCTAAAAAGAGCAGCATCGGCATGCTTAGCACGTCGTTTGGTAGAAATCCACGAGCGCGTTCTGCAAAAAGCATCATTTGCATGCACATCTTGTGGTTTTGCAGAAAACTTCATCCGCGTCTACCAAAAGATGCATGTGCATGCTTAAAACGCGTTTTCGCACAAATGCGTGCGCGGGTGCTAAAAAGAGCAGCATCGGCATGCTTAGCACGTCGTTTGGTAGAAATCCACGTGCGCGTTCTGCCAAAAGCACCATTTGCATGCACATCTTGTGGTTTTGCAGAAAACTTCATCCGCGTCTACCAAAAGATGCATGTGCATGTTTAAAACGCGTTTTCGCACAAATCCGTGCGCGGGTGCTAAAAAGAGCAGCATCAGCATGCTTAGCACGTCGTTTGGTAGAAATCCACGTGCGCGTTCTGCAAAAAGCACCATTTGCATGCACATCTTGTGGTTCTGCAGAAAACTTCATCCGCGTCTACCAAAAGATGCATGTGCATGCTTAAAACGCGTTTTCGCACAAATGCGTGCGCGGGTGCTAAAAAGAGCAGCATCGGCATGCTTAGCACGTTGTTTGGTAGAAATCCACGTGCGCGTTCTGCAAAAAGCACCATTTGCATGCACATCTTGTGGTTTTGCAGAAAACTTCATCCGCGTCTACCAAAAGATGCATGTGCATGCTTAAAACGCGTTTTCGCACAAATCCGTGCGCGGGTGCTAAAAAGAGCAGCATCGGCATGCTTAGCACGTCGTTTGGTAGAAATCCACGTGCGCGTTCTGCAAAAAGCACCATTTGCATGCACATCTTGTGGTTTTGCAGAAAACTTCATCCGCGTCTACCAAAAGATGCATGTGCATGCTTAAAACGCGTTTTCGCACAAATGCGTGCGCGGGTGCTAAAAAGAGCAGCATCGGCATGCTTAGCACGTCGTTTGGTAGAAATCTACGTGCGCGTTCTGCCAAAAGCACCATTTGCATGCACATCTTGTGGTTTTGCAGAAAACTTCATCCGCGTCTACCAAAAGATGCATGTGCATGCTTTAAACGCGTTTTCGCACAAATCCGTGCGCGGGTGCTAAAAAGAGCAGCATCGGCATGCTTAGCACGTCGTTTGGTAGAAATCTACGTGCGCGTTCTGCCAAAAGCACCATTTGCATGCACATCTTGTGGTTTTGCAGAAAACTTCATCCGCGTCTACCAAAAGATGCATGTGCATGCTTAAAACGCGTTTTCGCACAAATCCGTGCGCGGGTGCTAAAAAGAGCAGCATCGGCATGCTTAGCTCGTCGTTTGGTAGAAATCCACGTGCGCGTTCTGCAAAAAGCACCATTTGCATGCACATCTTGTGGTTTTGCAGAAAACTTCATCCGCGTCTACCAAAAGATGCATGTGCATGCTTAAAACGCGTTTTCGCACAAATGCGTGCGCGGGTGCTAAAAAGAGCAGCATCGGCATGCTTAGCACGTCGTTTGGTAGAAATCCACGTGCGCGTTCTGCCAAAAGCACCATTTGCATGCACATCTTGTGGTTTTGCAGAAAACTTCATCCGCGTCTACCAAAAGATGCATGTGCTTGCTTAAAACGCGTTTTCGCCCAAATGCGTGCGCGGGTGCTAAAAAGAGCAGCATCGGCATGCTTAGCACGTCGTTTGGTAGAAATCCACGAGCGCGTTCTGCAAAAAGCACCATTTGCATGCACATCTTGTGGTTTTGCAGAAAACTTCATCCGCGTCTACCAAAAGATGCATGCCCTACTAGAAAATCCTATTTGTTTTCAAACGGGTTTCATCAAATAGGGTTATGGAACGGGACCCCGTTTGATCCTGTTCAGTCCTGACCTGTTTAAATCCTGTTTATTCCTGTTTAAACCTGACCCGTTTAAATCCTGTTTAAACCTGACCCGTTTAAATCCTGTTTGATCCTGACCCGTTTAAATCCTGTTTAATCCTGACCCGTTTAATCCCGTCCTATCTAACCCAGACCTGTTTGCCCCTGTTCAGACCTATATTTTGCTGCATTCATACCTGGTCCTTCCAGAATGGATTGATGTTGCTTAATATAATTTACTCTTAAACCTATTTTGTACATTTGTGTATTTGCGATCAGCATTGAAGAGAAGTAGATCTGCATTATGTTTGCAACAAGAATGCCACTTTCACATGTAGGTTTGCCTGGTACATTGCTTGATACGAAGATAAACACAATTTTCGGCATAAATTGATTAGCACTACCAACACTGATGTGATACATCATGAACAAGTTTTGTATGACCCACGAGTACGTTCTCTATGTATGACCTACAAGAAAATGCACCCTGAAGAAGACTGTACCTCATTTTCATATTTACTACTAGTATGCAAATGTAATTCTTGCAGATTTAGTATTTGTTCGATTACTTGTACTCGTTTTAATGCAGTGCTTTTTGTTGTAATGGTTTGTTCACAAATCCACAGTAAAGCGTAATTTTGGGGTGAAAAATGTCAGGCAAAGTATTGGCATGTACTTGTAAGTGAAAAAGACAAGTATACTTTACGTAGGTATTTCTGTACACCAACTTGAGCTTTCATTAAGTCTGAAGTCATCCGGCTTAAAAAAAAGCATGTCATAAATGTCCCAAGCACTGTTTATTGGACCTTCTAACGGTATTTCGATGCATCCAGTCTGCCGAGAGAAGACCGCTGGAGTGGGTTGCTTGGGTGAGAGCGAGCAGGGCACCTGAAAAAGTAAAGCCAATAATTTATCTTGACTCATGCAACAGGTTGGCACATAAGCAAATTCGCCTATGTTCCCACAGATAAGAAAGGTTCAGCATTCCGGTCATAGGAGATAATGAATAAATCTTATTGAAAAATATGTGGTTTCATGCAATGCCTATGTTTCAAGGGAACATGGAGTACTGTGGGAGAATAAGCTGTCATAATTAGCAGGCGATTGAAGCAAGTGTTATAGGAAAAAGATGGACACATCGTTTGATTAGCAATAATTACTAGTATTGAAGCAACAGAATACAAACATGAAATACCTTTAAAAACAACACCGACAGGTTGAGATAATAAATTATTCAGAAACTAAACCCTTCTGCCAGCAAAATACCGTAGTGTACTGGCTTTGACATTGCGCTGCTCAGGCAGAGGGCGTGGGATTGAATCCCGGCCACAATGGCTGCATTTAGATGGCAGGGAAATGCCGAAACCCCTATGTAAGGTCTATTGGGTACACGTTAAAGGAGACTAGGGATCCCGCCAACTTGAAGTTATAAAAACCGGGGTAAATTTCGAGATAAGCAAACTCGCAAAAGTAGAAGGCCCTGGCCATGCGAAGACCATATAAAGCCTTTTAAGGTAGGTGCCAGCAGCCGCAAAATTTCTTGCAAAAGCGAAATATAGCAGAAGCGGTATTTTTCCGTAGATCACTTTTGCAACGTATTTTACAACTTGACACCCGACATGTTGGGCATCTACGGGCAACAGCAATTCTTGCACAGATCATAGCAAACACTGTTGCACCTAGGTATACATAGACACATAGGTATAGGTACAGTCGCCGACTGATTTTCCGGACTCCGAAAATTCGGACTTGATTACTCGGTCTGCTTCACGGCACCGCCATTCTCCCCATGGACCATAATGTATAACAACTTCCGAAAGTTCGGTCGCCTTGCAACCTCTCGTCTGATTTTTCGGACACTCCTTGAGCCAACTTGATCGAGAGCACCATGCACCGACTCTGACCGTTGCATGGTTCTACTTGCTGAACGACATTTTTGTTTTGAACGGAGCCTCCTTGCTGCCCCACGAAGTGGCGCTACTGCAAATCCCTGCTCATCATCATCGTCTCTGCCTGGTTTGTAGCTACAGCAGTTCCGGTCTCAGCTTAGTATGCCATGTCAAGACAATCCAGCAGCTGATTTGTTTGTTTCTTCGTGCACGACGCTGCGAGTAGGCCAGGTTTTTTGTTTGTGCAACTGATGTCGGCGTGACGATGTTTGATGAAGCAAGATGGGCCAATTCATTCCACTAATATCTAGAATAGCTACCTGTAAGCACCACCTACCTTTCAACAACATTTGCAAAGCAAAAAACCTCATCCTGAAAAGTCTGCACATGACGACATCGGTAGCATCATCAGCGTGGGGCCTCAACATAATTCGGCAAGCCAAGAAATTACTGACAGCACAAGTGCAAGCTTGCCAACAGGAAATCAGTGGCTGAATAATGCACCTTCTACCAATTGGTAGACAGTGCATTTTCGCAAAGCCCTAACTATAGCAGATCATTGTTCAGGAGTTCCCAAATGCACAACTCTATGCCATTTTCACACAGACTCTAGGGAAGCACCTCTGCACAGTTGCAAGAAAAAAAGCTAGATGCCCCAAGAGAAATGAGCCCACTCAAGCCATGGAAGTTGTGTTTACCTTGTCTTCCTACAACTACTCAAAACCTAGGACTGCTGTTTTGCACAAGGGAACAAACGTCAACATTGGTGCCTCGCCCAACACAAGTGGTCTGCGCTGTAGAAGGTGCCATAAGTCAGCCCACAGATGAGGCCCACACCAGTGCTGTCAGTGTGCTGTACAAATTGCAGAAGCACAGCCTACAAGCTTGTCTGCCTTAGTGTGATTGCACCAATGAACGAAAACTAACGAATCAAGTTTGTTTCGTGCCGAGAACAGTTGCCTCATGCTGGCTTGGTTTGTTGTGTAGGCATGTAAATAATGAAAAGGCCTGCATCACTATCTCTGAAAAAAAAAATCATGTAACAAAGCACGTACAGTACACAGGTGCAGTGTCTATCACATACCATTTCGTGCAGTAGAGGCTACATCGGATAAACCGGCCAATGTATAAATGACTGGCAGCGTGACCAAGCAAACTTGATGCATGGGTCAGTTAGCAGTGGTAGTGCACTGCTCTCGGCGCACATGCACCTATGTTTGAAAGCTGCTTGATCGTGACAAAATATAAAGACAAAAGCGCTGGAGAGATATCTGAGGCTGTTCTTATATGTATGACGAGGAACCTAGCGCTAGCTCCCCATGCAGAGAATTACTAGACAGTGAGACTGCTTCTTATCATTGTAAAACAAGTGTCACGCTCACCATGTTTCTGTGCGAACAGCATGTATTCAGATCTATTCTCCCCCTTTCACCTTTTGCACAATATCACTGTGCGAGCAATAATACTGAACTGTTAGTAGCACTCTGTCCTGTTGCCTCCTTTCTTTCCTTGTGAATTGTGTGCTAAATAAGGCTTTTTTTGGTGAAAGAGTGCTAGTTTAACGCATAAACTAGCGCCATGGCACTTTGCAATAAAGGACTGTTATAATTCTCTAAAAATTTGTCCATGCAGAACAGTGTCAAAAGAACACCTTAAAGAAAGAACATGAGTGTATCTATCACAAAGACCAATCCTTGTCTTTTTTCCTTAACATAATTTTCAATACCGATATTGAAGTACAAGCTCACCATATTATATCACCTTGTCAATGAAGCAAGGCACAATGGTGCCCAACTGTCGCGGGACCAACTTGGATGTGGAGATCAGCGCAGATCAGCAACATAGCATGGTCTGCTTACACTTCTTCTCCAGGTCCAGCCATACCTACAGCAGCTATAAAACAAGTGAGCTTAGAACCACAAGCGAAACAATATAAAAAGTGACACTGAACAAAGCAACTTTCGTTAAGCATAAATAGGATCGAAATTCTGACATTATGCCCATAAGTAACTTCACTTTGAGCAACAAAGCATCCAATTTAAGAAAGATTATATGTATCAGCTATCTATGTGAGAAAGATTAATCGAACGCCCTCTATTTGCCATACCCCTCCCCTTATGCATGGATGTCTCCCTGACTGAGTGAGCTGATCCCAGGTATAGTGCAATTAAAGGTTGTCACTTGGTGGGCCAATCCCGATACCATTGTATGACTTGTACAATAATTTTAATGTGTTGTAATGCTGGCCATCCTGCAGGCACTGCAACATTATAGCACCCATAAGGCTAATTGTATTACCTGATAAGGTTAACTAATAGGTGTCCCCAGAAGCATAACTCGGCATGTATACTCGGAGGCCATTATTATAAGAGAAGCAATGGCAGAGGTGAAGCTTTATCCTGTGCCATATGCAAAATGGCCGAGGACGCCCAGCTTCTGGTTACATTCTCACTTGTGACCACTGCAACAGGCTGACTGACATGCGTAACCAGCAGTTTGTAGGACCACATTTTCATACCCTGCAATTTGTTTTACATCGGAAGAGATCAGCCTCAAGCTCCATGATGCGCTGCACTCAAGAAGCATTATAAACTGGCAACATTTAAATGCTATGCTGCATGGTTTGTTGCATGCTTTAGGAATTTACTTATTTATTATACACATAGCTCATAGGCTCCAGTTGGAGTGTTGCATGAGGTGGCAAGAAAACAAATTCTGAACAAGGAGAACATTCAACAAAACAAGTCAGACCAAAGAAGAAAAAATAACATACTCTCCTAATGGGACTATGTATCTGGCAGCTAGCTTCTAAAAAAGACAATTAGGAATCTTTTACTACTGGTAGCGCTTTAGGGGATGGAATGTAGAATTCCAAGCTTCATACACTTTTAAGCCACCTTTCGTGGCTTTTTGTTTTGAACTCCTATTCTCTGTACTATTATAGAAATGAATACCCCCTCCAAAATAAAACAAAGAAAAACATGTAATGCACAGTAATGTAACACAATAATGTAATGCACAACAGTGAATACTTAGAAAAATGTAATTAAGAACATGGAGTCTATGTGGGCACAGATGTTAGAAGTCTACATGAAAGCATAATAATAAAGGTGGGCAAAGCATTTATGCTTTTGTCGGGCAAGCTGCAGCAAGACATACAGGTAAAGCATGCCTCACAACACAGTCCCTAAAAATGTCTGTCACAATACAGTGAGTAGGTATATCATGCATATCTACAATAGCTCCTAATTATATTTAACTCAGAGGGGGCTACCTATGTAACTTGATCAAACTGAAGGTGGGCCAAATTATAAATATACGATTCAAGTAGACAGAAAATGGACGTTATGAAAATGCATCTACAGCAAAAGTGTTGTACATTATTGTTGTACATTATGTCACACCTGCCAACCTGTGAACATAATATTTTGTAAAAATGCTGCAGACACTAAATTCTTTGTTGGGGACATAGCACACATTATTTTAAAGCTTGCTCTCAGCACCCCCATTGTTGCATACACACACACACATTATTAATAAAGGGAAAATCGCACATCTACCCGCTCGTAGCAATTGCTACAAAAGAAACCCGTACGGATTCCTCGAAAGGAAAGCCTCACAATTGAAAAAAAGAAACCGTCCAGGTCTGGGACTCAAACCCGGGACCACCGCCTTTCCGGGACAGCCGCTTTACCATCTAAGATAACCAGGCGGCTAGCAGATGGCCGCGCCAAGTCGAATTTGTCGACAACATGAAGCAAAGGCAAGGATCTGACGTAATAGTTCTGCGGAAATGCGCAAGGTGTAGAGAAGTAATTAATAAAGGAGAAAAAAATATGTCAAACCCTTGCTTTTGCTTCGCGTTGTCAAGTAATTCGACTTCGCCCTGCCATGTGCTAGCCAGCTGGTTATCTCAGATGGTAGAGTGGCTGCCTCGGAAAGGCGGTAGTCCCGGGTTCGAGTCCCGGACCAGGACGAATTTTTCTTCAACTGTGCGGCTTTCCTTTTGAGGAACACATACAGGTTTCCTTTGTTGCAAATGGTACGAGCGGGTGGATGTCTGATTTTCCCTTTATTAATTACTTCTCTCCACCTCGTGTGTTTGCGCAGAACTATTACGTCACACACACATTATCAACCATTATTTAATTTGTCGTGCAGCACGAAAAGCAGCAGCGAACTTGAAACCAGTAACTGACAACATTTTTTATTAGATTACAGAGCTTTACGCTGCTTCAGGAATTTATCTGACTAAACTTCCTAAAAGCACGTGCCCCTCTGATGTTCTCGTTAGAGATATTGCATCGCTAATAATAAAGCAGTACAAGTACCATTATAATTAATTTTTTACATGCATTTTAACAATGTCATACCGTCAATCTCTCAACAGCTTTAAAACATCTTAACCAACACAACTTCATTGTCTTTCTAAAATGACATTAATAAAATTGTAAAATGAGCCCACATTTGTAAACCCACGAAAAATTCAGGAGTTTCCAAACATGGATGATACCAACAAAATCTGCAGCTCTTGTAAGTGGCAGCAACTGCTTTGCACACACCTTGTCACAGCATGCACATCAGGTACTTTTCCGTGTTGTTGAGGCTGCAGAAGTGCCGCAGGTGCATATGTGGAGGTGCCTCTGGTTCACAAAATCTTGCCATCCCTAAACAATAATAAATACTTATTTATTGTAATCCCTGCTGAAACTGCAAACTTGTGATATAAAAAGATCTCGTCACATTTTGAAAAAAGTCTCATACAACCAGTTACATGAAGCTGCAACTGGTTGTGCAAATATCTGATTGTAACATCACAGGCGGTTAAATAACACGTAAATCGAACTGTAGAGAACATGAATCTACTATGAAAAGGTTCACACAAACGTACAGCTGTATAACGTGAAATGTGAATTGTACTATAAAAAAATTCCTTAGGACATGAAAAGCGTTCCAAAACCTAACTTGTCTATGCGGCGCAACAAAGCACTGCTCCCAAAGGACGATGCGCTTAAAATTACAACAGACCACCTCATTTCTGGAGAGACAATACAGAAAAGAGAAAGATTTTTCGATTAAAAAGAAACATTGCTTATGTAATTTCGGCTTCTCTGCTAGATCGGAATCCTTTACAAGTACACGAAAACACACAGGACACTAATACACGTCATCTGACGACACACTATAAACAGAAGAATTTCCATACAAGCTAAAAATCTGGCCATGCGTCGACGAAGAAATCGGGTGCTATCTCGCGCAGCTGTTAGCTGTGACGAAGACACATCGACGTACTACTTCTAGAAATGACTATAACATTTCTTAATGAAAAATTATGTACACAAACAGTAACTTTCTTTGCTTGAATTTTTGTGCCCATTTAGATCAAAGAACCACCCGCGCTAGCGTGCTTCATAGGTGAAAGTAAATAAACCACAGATAGAGCTGTTGGTAACATGAATACGTTTTAGGGCAATTTCCATGGAACTTTTTGCTAAATGTGCACTGCGACATGAAGAACAACCATTTGAAAAGCACATTTATAATTCTTGCTGCTTTACAAATCCGGATCCGGTTGTTGTACGGATCTTGCGATATGTACAACAACGCACACTTCACGAACCATAGACAGGAAGAATGCGCGCAAGCGCCGGACTTACCTTTCTAGGCGTACTCGGAAAACGCTCCTTTTAGCGTCACAGGTGCCGCGGCATCGACTGCACCAACGGTCCTTCCGGCGCACACACTGTTGAATTGCGGATCAACTACAGGACGTAAGAGCACAACTTTCACCAAATTCTTCCGTACAGCGCGATACGATGCGACAGTGCCAGAGGAGGAGATCCTGTTCATGAGCCCGGAACAAAGGAAGCGCGAAGGGTCATATCTTCGACATCGGCGCACCACACGAAGGATACTGCGGGCTACATTACGCGGTCCCAGGGGTTTTGTGATTCTCAATGCATACAAAATGCACCACAATTTCTCTCGGCACAGCGTACACACGATTAAACAACTACATCGGACGGCGTCAATGCAGCAAGCACTCACATGTGGCGACAACTGAGGACGGCAAAATATTATCACCTGTAACTTTACCGGCGCTACCTGTGCTGCCATCTGTAGGCCGCCACCGAAAGCGACCGTGCTTTCGGTGATCTCATGGATGGTGACGGCGTTGTATTTCGATGTTATGCGAGTCGTACAGCGTCTTGTACGACGTGTTTCAGCAACGTTGCTTTTAATAGAGAGGACAGCAATCTGCGTATACGCCGTATAGACGTCTCACCCACTTGAAAAACACAACAGCAAATTTTCAGTCTGTCGTATTTTGGGACGTTGTGACTGTCGTTCTGTTCTCTGTAGTGTGACGCCCTGTAGTCGAAAATTCTGTAGTTCCTGATCAATATTTGATTAAAAATTGACAGAGGTCATTTTAAGGTTATGTAAAATTATTAATACGAAATAAAATAAAAAAAATAAAAGTAGAAAAAAAAATGCCTTTTGTCAAGGTTTCGAACTTCGGACCTGACGGTGCCGAGACAAGCATCTTACCACTGCACCACGCCGAACATCACTACTAGCGTATGTTGAAGCTATGTCAAGAGTGTAAATTGCTGTCTGGGTTGCTGTTTACATTTGCATTTTAAAAGCCACGATGCGCTTTCACTTCACCGCGTCAACTGCCGCATCTCTAGATGAGCAAAAGTGTTGTTACCATCGACAGGTACATCGTGGAGTGCTAGACCATCGATTTTGCTGTAACGATATCCATATTTCATACGAAATTCAGAAACAGACAACGGTGACCGGGGACACTGAGGGTTGTTACTGCTAATTTCGACAGTTGTCTCTTGCTCTTTACACTTTTGAGCTCGCATATAATTCGTGTGTTCAATACAATATAGCTACATAAACACTCGTGGGTGAGTCTTCATCTCGACAGAATACTGGCTTCTCACGGCAGCGCTGTACCAGATTAATGAGACCCGAGCGAGACAGCTTTTCACGCAACTTTGTGGAACAATCCAAAACTTCTTTCCCGCTTCGCATATGCTTGTGCAATATTTCTGGGAAATTAACTAATGTGTCAGTGTAACCGCACATGTAAGTCCACAGGCCTGTGTGCCCCATCTTACCAAATAAAACAAAGCGGATACGCAGCCATTCCCGCAGATGGTATGATTTTGATCAGCGGCCGATTTTGAGGAGGCCGGTAGGGCGTTGCTGGTGCCGCGTCGTCACGGCACAATTATAACAATTGGCAACGTCGACTTTAATGCCGGTGTCGGTGCTATCAGTACTGCCGGCTCCAAAGAAGCAAGATTGAATACCGCGCAAGAAAAAAAGTACAGTGTACACCACCGATGCGAAGCTGACATTTTAAAGGGCCGCGACGGAAAGTGCTTCTGTTGCGACTTCAGAACTCTTGGCCGTCGCGACCGAATGTTTCTGTTGCGACGTCAGAATCGCTGTCGTAACGTCAGAAATGTCTGTCGCAACTTCAGAAACGTTAGGAACTTCTGTCGTACAGCAGAAATTGCTGTAGTTGCAGCAGGAATTCCTGTGTCTTTTTCAACTGGGCAGGACCGGGAATCGGTTTGAAATTCGCAGCTAGCATATCGCAGTTTGGTCTGTGAATGTTCCGAGGTGGTCACGCAATTTCTGTAGAGCTTGATAATGGCCCCAACTTAGCACTAGGGGCTAAATTGTCAGGATGTCGAACAATAAAAAGTTCCTCCCCAGTTCTATTCAAGCATTAAACTCGTATGCATGATACCATCCAGTATGGTTGCCACAAAGCTCCAGAATAAACCAGCTTTTGTGCCAAACAGGCGACCCTATATGGTGCCACTGTGTCCAGTATAAGCCAGTTTAGTTGCAAACAGGGCCCCTGTTAAGACCCATTTCTGCTTGAACTGGTCGTGCCTATACCTGCTTACATGCCAAACGGGACCCCGTTCAGCCCTGTTCATGTGTGAACTGGTCCAGTTTATACCTGTTTGCATGCCAAACGGGACCCCGTTCAGACCTGTTCGTGTGTAAACTGGTCCAGTTTATACCTGTTTGCATGCCAAACGGGACCCCGTTCAAACCTGTTCGTGTGTAAACTGGTCCTATTTATACCTGTTTGTTGCCAAACAGGTCCCTGTTAAAACCATTTTAAACCTGTATAACCCAGTTTGAATTTAAATAGGATTTTCCAATAGGGTGAGCATGATTAAAACGCGTTTTCGCACAAATGCGTGCGCGGGTGCTAAAAAGAGCAGCATCGGCAAGCTTAGCACGTCGTTTGGTAGAAATCCACGTGCGCGTTCTGCAAAAAGCACCATTTGCATGCACATCTTGTGGTTTTGCAGAAAACTTCATCCGCGTCTACCAAAAGATGCATGTGCATGCTTAAAACGCGTTTTCGCACAAATGCGTGCGCGGGTGCTAAAAAGAGCAGCATCGGCATGCTTAGCACGTCGTTTGGTAGAAATCCACGTGCGCGTTCTGCAAAAAGCCCCATTTGCATGCACATCTTGTGGTTTTGCAGAAAACTTCATCCGCGTCTACCAAAAGATGCATGTGCATGCTTAAAACGCGTTTTCGCACAAATGCGTGCGCGGGTGCTAAAAAGAGCAGCATCGGCATGCTTAGCACGTCGTTTGGTAGAAATCCACGTGCGCGTTCTGCCAAAAGCACCATTTGCATGCACATCTTGTGGTTTTGCAGAAAACTTCATCCGCGTCTACCAAAAGATGCATGTGCATGCTTAAAACGCGTTTTCGCACAAATCCGTGCGCGGGTGCTAAAAAGAGCAGCATCGGCATGCTTAGCACGTCGTTTGGTAGAAATCCACGAGCGCGTTCTGCAAAAAGCACCATTTGCATGCACATCTTGTGGTTTTGCAGAAAACTTCATCCGCGTCTACCAAAAGATGCATGTGCATGCTTAACACGCGTTTTCGCACAAATGCGTGCGCGGGTGCTAAAAAGAGCAGCATCGGCATGCTTAGCACGTTGTTTGGTAGAAATCCACGTGCGCGTTCTGCAAAAAGCACCATTTGCATGCACATCTTGTGGTTTTGCAGAAAACTTCATCCGCATCTACCAAAAGATGCATGTGCATGCTTAAAACGCGTTTTCGCACAAATCCGTGCGCGGGTGCGAAAAAGAGCAGCATCGGCATGCTTAGCACATCGTTTGGTAGAAATCCACGTCCGCGTTCTGCAAAAAGCACCATTTGCATGCACATCTTGTGGTTTTGCAGAAAACTTCATCCGCGTCTACCAAAAGATGCATGTGCATGCTTAAAACGCGTTTTCGCACAAATCCGTGCGCGGGTGCTAAAAAGAGCAGCATCGGCATGCTTAGCACGTCGTTTGGTAGAAATCCACGTGCGCGTTCTGCAAAAAGCACCATTTGCATGCACATCTTGTGGTTTTGCAGAAAACTTCATCCGCGTCTACCAAAAGATGCATGTGCATGCTTAAAACGCGTTTTCGCACAAATCCGTGCGCGGGTGCTAAAAAGAGCAGCATCGGCATGCTTAGCACGTCGTTTGGTAGAAATCCACGTGCGCGTTCTGCAAAAAGCACCATTTGCATGCACATCTTGTGGTTTTGCAGAAAACTTCATCCGCGTCTACCAAAAGATGCATGTGCATGCTTAAAACGCGTTTTCGCACAAATGCGTGCGCGGGTGCTAAAAAGAGCAGCATCGGCATGCTTAGCACGTTGTTTGGTAGAAATCCACGTGCGCGTTCTGCAAAAAGCACCATTTGCATGCACATCTTGTGGTTTTGCAGAAAACTTCATCCGCCTCTACCAAAAGATGCATGTGCATGCTTAAAACGCGTTTTCGCACAAATCCGTGCGCGGGTGCTAAAAAGAGCAGCATCGGCATGCTTAGCACGTCGTTTGGTAGAAATCCACGTCCGCGTTCTGCAAAAAGCACCATTTGCATGCACATCTTGTGGTTTTGCAGAAAACTTCATCCGCGTCTACCAAAAGATGCATGTGCTTGCTTAAAACGCGTTTTCGCCCAAATGCGTGCGCGGGTGCTAAAAAGAGCAGCATCGGCATGCTTAGCACGTCGTTTGGTAGAAATCCACGAGCGCGTTCTGCAAAAAGCACCATTTGCATGCACATCTTGTGGTTTTGCAGAAAACTTCATCCGCGTCTACCAAAAGATGCATGTGCATGCTTAAAACGCGTTTTCGCACAAATGCGTGCGCGGGTGCTAAAAAGAGCAGCATCGGCAAGCTTAGCACGTCGTTTGGTAGAAATCCACGTGCGCGTTCTGCAAAAAGCACCATTTGCATGCACATCTTGTGGTTTTGCAGAAAACTTCATCCGCGTCTACCAAAAGATGCATGTGCATGCTTAAAACGCGTTTTCGCACAAATGCGTGCGCGGGTGCTAAAAAGAGCAGCATCGGCATGCTTAGCACGTCGTTTGGTAGAAATCCACGTGCGCGTTCTGCAAAAAGCCCCATTTGCATGCACATCTTGTGGTTTTGCAGAAAACTTCATCCGCGTCTACCAAAAGATGCATGTGCATGCTTAAAACGCGTTTTCGCACAAATGCGTGCGCGGGTGCTAAAAAGAGCAGCATCGGCATGCTTAGCACGTCGTTTGGTAGAAATCCACGTGCGCGTTCTGCCAAAAGCACCATTTGCATGCACATCTTGTGGTTTTGCAGAAAACTTCATCCGCGTCTACCAAAAGATGCATGTGCATGCTTAAAACGCGTTTTCGCACAAATCCGTGCGCGGGTGCTAAAAAGAGCAGCATCGGCATGCTTAGCACGTCGTTTGGTAGAAATCCACGTGCGCGTTCTGCAAAAAGCACCATTTGCATGCACATCTTGTGGTTTTGCAGAAAACTTCATCCGCGTCTACCAAAAGATGCATGTGCATGCTTAAAACGCGTTTTCGCACAAATCCGTGCGCGGGTGCTAAAAAGAGCAGCATGGGCATGCTTAGCACGTCGTTTGGTAGAAATCCACGTGCGCGTTCTGCAAAAAGCACCATTTGCATGCACATCTTGTGGTTTTGCAGAAAACTTCATCCGCGTCTACCAAAAGATGCATGTGCATGCTTAAAACGCGTTTTCGCACAAATGCGTGCGCGGGTGCTAAAAAGAGCAGCATCGGCATGCTTAGCACGTCGTTTGGTAGAAATCCACGAGCGCGTTCTGCAAAAAGCACCATTTGCATGCACATCTTGTGGTTTTGCAGAAAACTTCATCCGCGTCTACCAAAAGATGCATGTGCATGCTTAACACGCGTTTTCGCACAAATGCGTGCGCGGGTGCTAAAAAGAGCAGCATCGGCATGCTTAGCACGTTGTTTGGTAGAAATCCACGTGCGCGTTCTGCAAAAAGCACCATTTGCATGCACATCTTGTGGTTTTGCAGAAAACTTCATCCGCCTCTACCAAAAGATGCATGTGCATGCTTAAAACGCGTTTTCGCACAAATCCGTGCGCGGGTGCGAAAAAGAGCAGCATCGGCATGCTTAGCACATCGTTTGGTAGAAATCCACGTCCGCGTTCTGCAAAAAGCACCATTTGCATGCACATCTTGTGGTTTTGCAGAAAACTTCATCCGCGTCTACCAAAAGATGCATGTGCATGCTTAAAACGCGTTTTCGCACAAATCCGTGCGCGGGTGCTAAAAAGAGCAGCATCGGCATGCTTAGCACGTCGTTTGGTAGAAATCCACGTGCGCGTTCTGCAAAAAGCACCATTTGCATGCGCCTCTTGTGGTTTTGCAGAAAACTTCATCCGCGTCTACCAAAAGATGCATGTGCATGCTTAAAACGCGTTTTCGCACAAATCCGTGCGCGGGTGCTAAAAAGAGCAGCATCGGCATGCTTAGCACGTCGTTTGGTAGAAATCCACGTGCGCGTTCTGCAAAAAGCACCATTTGCATGCACATCTTGTGGTTTTGCAGAAAACTTCATCCGCGTCTACCAAAAGATGCATGTGCATGCTTAAAACGCGTTTTCGCACAAATCCGTGCGCGGGTGCTAAAAAGAGCAGCATCGGCATGCTTAGCACGTCGTTTGGTAGAAATCCACGTGCGCGTTCTGCAAAAAGCACCATTTGCATGCACATCTTGTGGTTTTGCAGAAAACTTCATCCGCGTCTACCAAAAGATGCATGTGCATACTTAAAACGCGTTTTCGCACAAATGCGGGCGCGGGTGCTAAAAAGAGCAGCATCGGCATGCTTAGCACGTCGTTTGGTAGAAATCCACGAGCGCGTTCTGAAAAAGCACCATTTGCATGCACATCTTGTGGTTTTGCAGAAAACTTCATCCGCGTCTACCAAAAGATGCATGTGCATGCTTAACACGCGTTTTCGCACAAATGCGTGCGCTGGTGCTAAAAGAGCAGCATCGGCATGCTTAGCACGTCGTTTGGTAGAAATCCACGAGCGCGTTCTGCAAAAAGCACCATTTGCATGCACATCTTGTGGTTTTGCAGAAAACTTCATCCGCGTCTACCAAAAGATGCATGTGCATACTTAAAACGCGTTTTCGCACAAATGCGTGCGCGGGTGCTAAAAAGAGCAGCATCGGCATGCTCAGCACGTCGTTTGGTAGAAATCCACGAGCGCGTTCTGAAAAAGCACCATTTGCATGCACATCTTGTGGTTTTGCAGAAAACTTCATCCGCGTCTACCAAAAGATGCATGTGCATGCTTAACACGCGTTTTCGCACAAATGCGTGCGCGGGTGCTAAAAGAGCAGCATCGGCATGCTTAGCACGTCGTTTGGTAGAAATCCACGTGCGCGTTCTGCAAAAAGCACCATTTGCATGCACATCTTGTGGTTTTGCAGAAAACTTCATCCGCGTCTACCAAAAGATGCATGTGCATGCTTAAAACGCGTTTTCGCACAAATGCGTGCGCGGGTGCTAAAAAGAGCAGCATCGGCATGCTTAGCACGTCGTTTGGTAGAAATCCACGAGCGCGTTCTGCAAAAAGCACCATTTGCATGCACATCTTGTGGTTTTGCAGAAAACTTCATCCGCGTCTACCAAAAGATGCATGTGCATGCTTAAAACGCGTTTTCGCACAAATGCGTGCGCGGGTGCTAAAAAGAGCAGCATCGGCATGCTTAGCACATCGTTTGGTTGAAATCCACGTGCGCGTTCTGCCAAAAGCACCATTTGCATGCACATCTTGTGGTTTTGCAGAAAACTTCATCCGCGTCTACCAAAAGATGCATGTGCATGCTTAAAACGCGTTTTCGCACAAATGCGTGCGCGGGTGCTAAAAAGAGCAGCATCGGCATGCTTAGCACGTCGTTTGGTAGAAATCCACGTGCGCGTTCTGCCAAAAGCACCATTTGCATGCACATCTTGTGGTTTTGCAGCAAACTTCATCCGCGTCTACCAAAAGATGCATGCGCATGCTTAAAACGCGTTTTGCACAAATCCGTGCGCGGGTGCTAAAAAGAGCAGCATCGGCATGCTTAGCACGTCGTTTGGTAGAAATCCACGTGCGCGTTCTGCAAAAAGCACCATTTGCATGCACATCTTGTGGTTTTGCAGAAAACTTCATCCGCGTCTACCAAAAGATGCATGTGCATGCTTAAAACGCGTTTTCGCACAAATGCGTGCGCGGGTGCTAAAAAGAGCAGCATCGGCATGCTTAGCACGTCGTTTGGTAGAAATCCACGAGCGCGTTCTGCAAAAAGCATCATTTGCATGCACATCTTGTGGTTTTGCAGAAAACTTCATCCGCGTCTACCAAAAGATGCATGTGCATGCTTAAAACGCGTTTTCGCACAAATGCGTGCGCGGGTGCTAAAAAGAGCAGCATCGGCATGCTTAGCACGTCGTTTGGTAGAAATCCACGTGCGCGTTCTGCCAAAAGCACCATTTGCATGCACATCTTGTGGTTTTGCAGAAAACTTCATCCGCGTCTACCAAAAGATGCATGTGCATGTTTAAAACGCGTTTTCGCACAAATCCGTGCGCGGGTGCTAAAAAGAGCAGCATCAGCATGCTTAGCACGTCGTTTGGTAGAAATCCACGTGCGCGTTCTGTAAAAAGCACCATTTGCATGCACATCTTGTGGTTTTGCAGAAAACTTCATCCGCGTCTACCAAAAGATGCATGTGCATGCTTAAAACGCGTTTTCGCACAAATGCGTGCGCGGGTGCTAAAAAGAGCAGCATCGGCATGCTTAGCACGTTGTTTGGTAGAAATCCACGTGCGCGTTCTGTAAGAAGCACCATTTGCATGCACATCTTGTGGTTTTGCAGAAAACTTCATCCGCGTCTACCAAAAGATGCATGTGCATGCTTAAAACGCGTTTTCGCACAAATCCGTGCGCGGGTGCTAAAAAGAGCAGCATCGGCATGCTTAGCACGTCGTTTGGTAGAAATACACGTGCGCGTTCTGCAAAAAGCACCATTTGCATGCACATCTTGTGGTTTTGCAGAAAACTTCATCCGCGTCTACCAAAAGATGCATGTGCATGCTTAAAACGCGTTTTCGCACAAATGCGTGCGCGGGTGCTAAAAAGAGCAGCATCGGCATGCTTAGCACGTCGTTTGGTAGAAATCTACGTGCGCGTTCTGCCAAAAGCACCATTTGCATGCACATCTTGTGGTTTTGCAGAAAACTTCATCCGCGTCTACCAAAAGATGCATGTGCATGCTTAAAACGCGTTTTCGCACAAATCCGTGCGCGGGTGCTAAAAAGAGCAGCATCGGCATGCTTAGCACGTCGTTTGGTAGAAATACACGTGCGCGTTCTGCAAAAAGCACCATTTGCATGCACATCTTGTGGTTTTGCAGAAAACTTCATCCGCGTCTACCAAAAGATGCATGTGCATGCTTAAAACGCGTTTTCGCACAAATGCGTGCGCGGGTGCTAAAAAGAGCAGCATCGGCATGCTTAGCACGTCGTTTGGTAGAAATCTACGTGCGCGTTCTGCCAAAAGCACCATTTGCATGCACATCTTGTGGTTTTGCAGAAAACTTCATCCGCGTCTACCAAAAGATGCATGTGCATGCTTTAAACGCGTTTTCGCACAAATCCGTGCGCGGGTGCTAAAAAGAGCAGCATCGGCATGCTTAGCACGTCGTTTGGTAGAAATCTACGTGCGCGTTCTGCCAAAAGCACCATTTGCATGCACATCTTGTGGTTTTGCAGAAAACTTCATCCGCGTCTACCAAAAGATGCATGTGCATGCTTAAAACGCGTTTTCGCACAAATCCGTGCGCGGGTGCTAAAAAGAGCAGCATCGGCATGCTTAGCTCGTCGTTTGGTAGAAATCCACGAGCGCGTTCTGAAAAAGCACCATTTGCATGCACATCTTGTGGTTTTGCAGAAAACTTCATCCGCGTCTACCAAAAGATGCATGTGCATGCTTAACACGCGTTTTCGCACAAATGCGTGCGCTGGTGCTAAAAGAGCAGCATCGGCATGCTTAGCACGTCGTTTGGTAGAAATCCACGAGCGCGTTCTGCAAAAAGCACCATTTGCATGCACATCTTGTGGTTTTGCAGAAAACTTCATCCGCGTCTACCAAAAGATGCATGTGCATACTTAAAACGCGTTTTCGCACAAATGCGTGCGCGGGTGCTAAAAAGAGCAGCATCGGCATGCTCAGCACGTCGTTTGGTAGAAATCCACGAGCGCGTTCTGAAAAAGCACCATTTGCATGCACATCTTGTGGTTTTGCAGAAAACTTCATCCGCGTCTACCAAAAGATGCATGTGCATGCTTAACACGCGTTTTCGCACAAATGCGTGCGCGGGTGCTAAAAGAGCAGCATCGGCATGCTTAGCACGTCGTTTGGTAGAAATCCACGTGCGCGTTCTGCAAAAAGCACCATTTGCATGCACATCTTGTGGTTTTGCAGAAAACTTCATCCGCGTCTACCAAAAGATGCATGTGCATGCTTAAAACGCGTTTTCGCACAAATGCGTGCGCGGGTGCTAAAAAGAGCAGCATCGGCATGCTTAGCACGTCGTTTGGTAGAAATCCACGAGCGCGTTCTGCAAAAAGCACCATTTGCATGCACATCTTGTGGTTTTGCAGAAAACTTCATCCGCGTCTACCAAAAGATGCATGTGCATGCTTAAAACGCGTTTTCGCACAAATGCGTGCGCGGGTGCTAAAAAGAGCAGCATCGGCATGCTTAGCACATCGTTTGGTTGAAATCCACGTGCGCGTTCTGCCAAAAGCACCATTTGCATGCACATCTTGTGGTTTTGCAGAAAACTTCATCCGCGTCTACCAAAAGATGCATGTGCATGCTTAAAACACGTTTTCGCACAAATGCGTGCGCGGGTGCTAAAAAGAGCAGCATCGGCATGCTTAGCACGTCGTTTGGTAGAAATCCACGTGCGCGTTCTGCCAAAAGCACCATTTGCATGCACATCTTGTGGTTTTGCAGCAAACTTCATCCGCGTCTACCAAAAGATGCATGCGCATGCTTAAAACGCGTTTTGCACAAATCCGTGCGCGGGTGCTAAAAAGAGCAGCATCGGCATGCTTAGCACGTCGTTTGGTAGAAATCCACGTGCGCGTTCTGCAAAAAGCACCATTTGCATGCACATCTTGTGGTTTTGCAGAAAACTTCATCCGCGTCTACCAAAAGATGCATGTGCATGCTTAAAACGCGTTTTCGCACAAATGCGTGCGCGGGTGCTAAAAAGAGCAGCATCGGCATGCTTAGCACGTCGTTTGGTAGAAATCCACGAGCGCGTTCTGCAAAAAGCATCATTTGCATGCACATCTTGTGGTTTTGCAGAAAACTTCATCCGCGTCTACCAAAAGATGCATGTGCATGCTTAAAACGCGTTTTCGCACAAATGCGTGCGCGGGTGCTAAAAAGAGCAGCATCGGCATGCTTAGCACGTCGTTTGGTAGAAATCCACGTGCGCGTTCTGCCAAAAGCACCATTTGCATGCACATCTTGTGGTTTTGCAGAAAACTTCATCCGCGTCTACCAAAAGATGCATGTGCATGTTTAAAACGCGTTTTCGCACAAATCCGTGCGCGGGTGCTAAAAAGAGCAGCATCAGCATGCTTAGCACGTCGTTTGGTAGAAATCCACGTGCGCGTTCTGTAAAAAGCACCATTTGCATGCACATCTTGTGGTTTTGCAGAAAACTTCATCCGCGTCTACCAAAAGATGCATGTGCATGCTTAAAACGCGTTTTCGCACAAATGCGTGCGCGGGTGCTAAAAAGAGCAGCATCGGCATGCTTAGCACGTTGTTTGGTAGAAATCCACGTGCGCGTTCTGTAAGAAGCACCATTTGCATGCACATCTTGTGGTTTTGCAGAAAACTTCATCCGCGTCTACCAAAAGATGCATGTGCATGCTTAAAACGCGTTTTCGCACAAATCCGTGCGCGGGTGCTAAAAAGAGCAGCATCGGCATGCTTAGCACGTCGTTTGGTAGAAATACACGTGCGCGTTCTGCAAAAAGCACCATTTGCATGCACATCTTGTGGTTTTGCAGAAAACTTCATCCGCGTCTACCAAAAGATGCATGTGCATGCTTAAAACGCGTTTTCGCACAAATGCGTGCGCGGGTGCTAAAAAGAGCAGCATCGGCATGCTTAGCACGTCGTTTGGTAGAAATCTACGTGCGCGTTCTGCCAAAAGCACCATTTGCATGCACATCTTGTGGTTTTGCAGAAAACTTCATCCGCGTCTACCAAAAGATGCATGTGCATGCTTTAAACGCGTTTTCGCACAAATCCGTGCGCGGGTGCTAAAAAGAGCAGCATCGGCATGCTTAGCACGTCGTTTGGTAGAAATCTACGTGCGCGTTCTGCCAAAAGCACCATTTGCATGCACATCTTGTGGTTTTGCAGAAAACTTCATCCGCGTCTACCAAAAGATGCATGTGCATGCTTAAAACGCGTTTTCGCACAAATCCGTGCGCGGGTGCTAAAAAGAGCAGCATCGGCATGCTTAGCTCGTCGTTTGGTAGAAATCCACGTGCGCGTTCTGCAAAAAGCACCATTTGCATGCACATCTTGTGGTTTTGCAGAAAACTTCATCCGCGTCTACCAAAAGATGCATGTGCATGCTTAAAACGCGTTTTCGCACAAATGCGTGCGCGGGTGCTAAAAAGAGCAGCATCGGCATGCTTAGCACGTCGTTTGGTAGAAATCCACGTGCGCGTTCTGCCAAAAGCACCATTTGCATGCACATCTTGTGGTTTTGCAGAAAACTTCATCCGCGTCTACCAAAAGATGCATGTGCATGCTTAAAACGCGTTTTCGCACAAATCCGTGCGCGGGTGCTAAAAAGAGCAGCATCGGCAAGCTTAGCACATCGTTTGGTAGAAATCCACGTGCGCGTTCTGCAAAAAGCACCATTTGCATGCACATCTTGTGGTTTTGCAGAAAACTTCATCCGCGTCTACCAAAAGATGCATGTGCATGCTTAAAACGCGTTTTCGCACAAATCCGTGCGCGGGTGCTAAAAAGAGCAGCATCGGCATGCTTAGCACGTCGTTTGGTAGAAATCCACGTCCGCGTTCTGCAAAAAGCACCATTTGCATGCACATCTTGTGGTTTTGCAGAAAACTTCATCCGCGTCTACCAAAAGATGCATGTGCTTGCTTAAAACGCGTTTTCGCCCAAATGCGTGCGCGGGTGCTAAAAAGAGCAGCATCGGCATGCTTAGCACGTCGTTTGGTAGAAATCCACGAGCGCGTTCTGCAAAAAGCACCATTTGCATGCACATCTTGTGGTTTTGCAGAAAACTTCATCCGCGTCTACCAAAAGATGCATGTGCATGCTTAACACGCGTTTTCGCACAAATGCGTGCGCGGGTGCTAAAAAGAGCAGCATCGGCATGCTTAGCACGTTGTTTGGTAGAAATCCACGTGCGCGTTCTGCAAAAAGCACCATTTGCATGCACATCTTGTGGTTTTGCAGAAAACTTCATCCGCATCTACCAAAAGATGCATGTGCATGCTTAAAACGCGTTTTCGCACAAATCCGTGCGCGGGTGCGAAAAAGAGCAGCATCGGCATGCTTAGCACATCGTTTGGTAGAAATCCACGTCCGCGTTCTGCAAAAAGCACCATTTGCATGCACATCTTGTGGTTTTGCAGAAAACTTCATCCGCGTCTACCAAAAGATGCATGTGCATGCTTAAAACGCGTTTTCGCACAAATCCGTGCGCGGGTGCTAAAAAGAGCAGCATCGGCATGCTTAGCACGTCGTTTGGTAGAAATCCACGTGCGCGTTCTGCAAAAAGCACCATTTGCATGCACATCTTGTGGTTTTGCAGAAAACTTCATCCGCGTCTACCAAAAGATGCATGTGCATGCTTAAAACGCGTTTTCGCACAAATCCGTGCGCGGGTGCTAAAAAGAGCAGCATCGGCATGCTTAGCACGTCGTTTGGTAGAAATCCACGTGCGCGTTCTGCAAAAAGCACCATTTGCATGCACATCTTGTGGTTTTGCAGAAAACTTCATCCGCGTCTACCAAAAGATGCATGTGCATGCTTAAAACGCGTTTTCGCACAAATGCGTGCGCGGGTGCTAAAAAGAGCAGCATCGGCATGCTTAGCACGTTGTTTGGTAGAAATCCACGTGCGCGTTCTGCAAAAAGCACCATTTGCATGCACATCTTGTGGTTTTGCAGAAAACTTCATCCGCCTCTACCAAAAGATGCATGTGCATGCTTAAAACGCGTTTTCGCACAAATCCGTGCGCGGGTGCTAAAAAGAGCAGCATCGGCATGCTTAGCACGTCGTTTGGTAGAAATCCACGTCCGCGTTCTGCAAAAAGCACCATTTGCATGCACATCTTGTGGTTTTGCAGAAAACTTCATCCGCGTCTACCAAAAGATGCATGTGCTTGCTTAAAACGCGTTTTCGCCCAAATGCGTGCGCGGGTGCTAAAAAGAGCAGCATCGGCATGCTTAGCACGTCGTTTGGTAGAAATCCACGAGCGCGTTCTGCAAAAAGCACCATTTGCATGCACATCTTGTGGTTTTGCAGAAAACTTCATCCGCGTCTACCAAAAGATGCATGTGCATGCTTAAAACGCGTTTTCGCACAAATGCGTGCGCGGGTGCTAAAAAGAGCAGCATCGGCAAGCTTAGCACGTCGTTTGGTAGAAATCCACGTGCGCGTTCTGCAAAAAGCACCATTTGCATGCACATCTTGTGGTTTTGCAGAAAACTTCATCCGCGTCTACCAAAAGATGCATGTGCATGCTTAAAACGCGTTTTCGCACAAATGCGTGCGCGGGTGCTAAAAAGAGCAGCATCGGCATGCTTAGCACGTCGTTTGGTAGAAATCCACGTGCGCGTTCTGCAAAAAGCCCCATTTGCATGCACATCTTGTGGTTTTGCAGAAAACTTCATCCGCGTCTACCAAAAGATGCATGTGCATGCTTAAAACGCGTTTTCGCACAAATGCGTGCGCGGGTGCTAAAAAGAGCAGCATCGGCATGCTTAGCACGTCGTTTGGTAGAAATCCACGTGCGCGTTCTGCCAAAAGCACCATTTGCATGCACATCTTGTGGTTTTGCAGAAAACTTCATCCGCGTCTACCAAAAGATGCATGTGCATGCTTAAAACGCGTTTTCGCACAAATCCGTGCGCGGGTGCTAAAAAGAGCAGCATCGGCATGCTTAGCACGTCGTTTGGTAGAAATCCACGTGCGCGTTCTGCAAAAAGCACCATTTGCATGCACATCTTGTGGTTTTGCAGAAAACTTCATCCGCGTCTACCAAAAGATGCATGTGCATGCTTAAAACGCGTTTTCGCACAAATGCGTGCGCGGGTGCTAAAAAGAGCAGCATCGGCATGCTTAGCACGTCGTTTGGTAGAAATCTACGTGCGCGTTCTGCCAAAAGCACCATTTGCATGCACATCTTGTGGTTTTGCAGAAAACTTCATCCGCGTCTACCAAAAGATGCATGTGCATGCTTAAAACGCGTTTTCGCACAAATCCGTGCGCGGGTGCTAAAAAGAGCAGCATCGGCATGCTTAGCACGTCGTTTGGTAGAAATACACGTGCGCGTTCTGCAAAAAGCACCATTTGCATGCACATCTTGTGGTTTTGCAGAAAACTTCATCCGCGTCTACCAAAAGATGCATGTGCATGCTTAAAACGCGTTTTCGCACAAATGCGTGCGCGGGTGCTAAAAAGAGCAGCATCGGCATGCTTAGCACGTCGTTTGGTAGAAATCTACGTGCGCGTTCTGCCAAAAGCACCATTTGCATGCACATCTTGTGGTTTTGCAGAAAACTTCATCCGCGTCTACCAAAAGATGCATGTGCATGCTTTAAACGCGTTTTCGCACAAATCCGTGCGCGGGTGCTAAAAAGAGCAGCATCGGCATGCTTAGCACGTCGTTTGGTAGAAATCTACGTGCGCGTTCTGCCAAAAGCACCATTTGCATGCACATCTTGTGGTTTTGCAGAAAACTTCATCCGCGTCTACCAAAAGATGCATGTGCATGCTTAAAACGCGTTTTCGCACAAATCCGTGCGCGGGTGCTAAAAACAGCAGCATCGGCATGCTTAGCTCGTCGTTTGGTAGAAATCCACGAGCGCGTTCTGAAAAAGCACCATTTGCATGCACATCTTGTGGTTTTGCAGAAAACTTCATCCGCGTCTACCAAAAGATGCATGTGCATGCTTAACACGCGTTTTCGCACAAATGCGTGCGCTGGTGCTAAAAGAGCAGCATCGGCATGCTTAGCACGTCGTTTGGTAGAAATCCACGAGCGCGTTCTGCAAAAAGCACCATTTGCATGCACATCTTGTGGTTTTGCAGAAAACTTCATCCGCGTCTACCAAAAGATGCATGTGCATACTTAAAACGCGTTTTCGCACAAATGCGTGCGCGGGTGCTAAAAAGAGCAGCATCGGCATGCTCAGCACGTCGTTTGGTAGAAATCCACGAGCGCGTTCTGAAAAAGCACCATTTGCATGCACATCTTGTGGTTTTGCAGAAAACTTCATCCGCGTCTACCAAAAGATGCATGTGCATGCTTAACACGCGTTTTCGCACAAATGCGTGCGCGGGTGCTAAAAGAGCAGCATCGGCATGCTTAGCACGTCGTTTGGTAGAAATCCACGTGCGCGTTCTGCAAAAAGCACCATTTGCATGCACATCTTGTGGTTTTGCAGAAAACTTCATCCGCGTCTACCAAAAGATGCATGTGCATGCTTAAAACGCGTTTTCGCACAAATGCGTGCGCGGGTGCTAAAAAGAGCAGCATCGGCATGCTTAGCACGTCGTTTGGTAGAAATCCACGAGCGCGTTCTGCAAAAAGCACCATTTGCATGCACATCTTGTGGTTTTGCAGAAAACTTCATCCGCGTCTACCAAAAGATGCATGTGCATGCTTAAAACGCGTTTTCGCACAAATGCGTGCGCGGGTGCTAAAAAGAGCAGCATCGGCATGCTTAGCACATCGTTTGGTTGAAATCCACGTGCGCGTTCTGCCAAAAGCACCATTTGCATGCACATCTTGTGGTTTTGCAGAAAACTTCATCCGCGTCTACCAAAAGATGCATGTGCATGCTTAAAACGCGTTTTCGCACAAATGCGTGCGCGGGTGCTAAAAAGAGCAGCATCGGCATGCTTAGCACGTCGTTTGGTAGAAATCCACGTGCGCGTTCTGCCAAAAGCACCATTTGCATGCACATCTTGTGGTTTTGCAGCAAACTTCATCCGCGTCTACCAAAAGATGCATGCGCATGCTTAAAACGCGTTTTGCACAAATCCGTGCGCGGGTGCTAAAAAGAGCAGCATCAGCATGCTTAGCACGTCGTTTGGTAGAAATCCACGTGCGCGTTCTGCAAAAAGCACCATTTGCATGCACATCTTGTGGTTTTGCAGAAAACTTCATCCGCGTCTACCAAAAGATGCATGTGCATGCTTAAAACGCGTTTTCGCACAAATGCGTGCGCGGGTGCTAAAAAGAGCAGCATCGGCATGCTTAGCACGTCGTTTGGTAGAAATCCACGAGCGCGTTCTGCAAAAAGCATCATTTGCATGCACATCTTGTGGTTTTGCAGAAAACTTCATCCGCGTCTACCAAAAGATGCATGTGCATGCTTAAAACGCGTTTTCGCACAAATGCGTGCGCGGGTGCTAAAAAGAGCAGCATCGGCATGCTTAGCACGTCGTTTGGTAGAAATCCACGTGCGCGTTCTGCCAAAAGCACCATTTGCATGCACATCTTGTGGTTTTGCAGAAAACTTCATCCGCGTCTACCAAAAGATGCATGTGCATGTTTAAAACGCGTTTTCGCACAAATCCGTGCGCGGGTGCTAAAAAGAGCAGCATCGGCATGCTTAGCACGTCGTTTGGTAGAAATACACGTGCGCGTTCTGCAAAAAGCACCATTTGCATGCACATCTTGTGGTTTTGCAGAAAACTTCATCCGCGTCTACCAAAAGATGCATGTGCATGCTTAAAACGCGTTTTCGCACAAATGCGTGCGCGGGTGCTAAAAAGAGCAGCATCGGCATGCTTAGCACGTCGTTTGGTAGAAATCTACGTGCGCGTTCTGCCAAAAGCACCATTTGCATGCACATCTTGTGGTTTTGCAGAAAACTTCATCCGCGTCTACCAAAAGATGCATGTGCATGCTTTAAACGCGTTTTCGCACAAATCCGTGCGCGGGTGCTAAAAAGAGCAGCATCGGCATGCTTAGCACGTCGTTTGGTAGAAATCTACGTGCGCGTTCTGCCAAAAGCACCATTTGCATGCACATCTTGTGGTTTTGCAGAAAACTTCATCCGCGTCTACCAAAAGATGCATGTGCATGCTTAAAACGCGTTTTCGCACAAATCCGTGCGCGGGTGCTAAAAAGAGCAGCATCGGCATGCTTAGCTCGTCGTTTGGTAGAAATCCACGTGCGCGTTCTGCAAAAAGCACCATTTGCATGCACATCTTGTGGTTTTGCAGAAAACTTCATCCGCGTCTACCAAAAGATGCATGTGCATGCTTAAAACGCGTTTTCGCACAAATGCGTGCGCGGGTGCTAAAAAGAGCAGCATCGGCATGCTTAGCACGTCGTTTGGTAGAAATCCACGTGCGCGTTCTGCCAAAAGCACCATTTGCATGCACATCTTGTGGTTTTGCAGAAAACTTCATCCGCGTCTACCAAAAGATGCATGTGCATGCTTAAAACGCGTTTTCGCACAAATCCGTGCGCGGGTGCTAAAAAGAGCAGCATCGGCAAGCTTAGCACATCGTTTGGTAGAAATCCACGTGCGCGTTCTGCAAAAAGCACCATTTGCATGCACATCTTGTGGTTTTGCAGAAAACTTCATCCGCGTCTACCAAAAGATGCATGTGCATGCTTAAAACGCGTTTTCGCACAAATCCGTGCGCGGGTGCTAAAAAGAGCAGCATCGGCATGCTTAGCACGTCGTTTGGTAGAAATCCACGTCCGCGTTCTGCAAAAAGCACCATTTGCATGCACATCTTGTGGTTTTGCAGAAAACTTCATCCGCGTCTACCAAAAGATGCATGTGCTTGCTTAAAAACGCGTTTTCGCCCAAATGCGTGCGCGGGTGCTAAAAAGAGCAGCATCGGCATGCTTAGCACGTCGTTTGGTAGAAATCCACGAGCGCGTTCTGCAAAAAGCACCATTTGCATGCACATCTTGTGGTTTTGCAGAAAACTTCATCCGCGTCTACCAAAAGATGCATGTGCATGCTTAACACGCGTTTTCGCACAAATGCGTGCGCGGGTGCTAAAAAGAGCAGCATCGGCATGCTTAGCACGTTGTTTGGTAGAAATCCACGTGCGCGTTCTGCAAAAAGCACCATTTGCATGCACATCTTGTGGTTTTGCAGAAAACTTCATCCGCATCTACCAAAAGATGCATGTGCATGCTTAAAACGCGTTTTCGCACAAATCCGTGCGCGGGTGCGAAAAAGAGCAGCATCGGCATGCTTAGCACATCGTTTGGTAGAAATCCACGTCCGCGTTCTGCAAAAAGCACCATTTGCATGCACATCTTGTGGTTTTGCAGAAAACTTCATCCGCGTCTACCAAAAGATGCATGTGCATGCTTAAAACGCGTTTTCGCACAAATCCGTGCGCGGGTGCTAAAAAGAGCAGCATCGGCATGCTTAGCACGTCGTTTGGTAGAAATCCACGTGCGCGTTCTGCAAAAAGCACCATTTGCATGCACATCTTGTGGTTTTGCAGAAAACTTCATCCGCGTCTACCAAAAGATGCATGTGCATGCTTAAAACGCGTTTTCGCACAAATCCGTGCGCGGGTGCTAAAAAGAGCAGCATCGGCATGCTTAGCACGTCGTTTGGTAGAAATCCACGTGCGCGTTCTGCAAAAAGCACCATTTGCATGCACATCTTGTGGTTTTGCAGAAAACTTCATCCGCGTCTACCAAAAGATGCATGTGCATGCTTAAAACGCGTTTTCGCACAAATCCGTGCGCGGGTGCTAAAAAGAGCAGCATCGGCAAGCTTAGCACATCGTTTGGTAGAAATCCACGTGCGCGTTCTGCAAAAAGCACCATTTGCATGCACATCTTGTGGTTTTGCAGAAAACTTCATCCGCCTCTACCAAAAGATGCATGTGCATGCTTAAAACGCGTTTTCGCACAAATCCGTGCGCGGGTGCTAAAAAAGGAGCAGCAGCATCGGCATGCTTAGCACGTCGTTTGGTAGAAATCCACGTCCGCGTTCTGCAAAAAGCACCATTTGCATGCACATCTTGTGGTTTTGCAGAAAACTTCATCCGCGTCTACCAAAAGATGCATGTGCTTGCTTAAAACGCGTTTTCGCCCAAATGCGTGCGCGGGTGCTAAAAAGAGCAGCATCGGCATGCTTAGCACGTCGTTTGGTAGAAATCCACGAGCGCGTTCTGCAAAAAGCACCATTTGCATGCACATCTTGTGGTTTTGCAGAAAACTTCATCCGCGTCTACCAAAAGATGCATGTGCATGCTTAAAACGCGTTTTCGCACAAATGCGTGCGCGGGTGCTAAAAAGAGCAGCATCGGCAAGCTTAGCACGTCGTTTGGTAGAAATCCACGTGCGCGTTCTGCAAAAAGCACCATTTGCATGCACATCTTGTGGTTTTGCAGAAAACTTCATCCGCGTCTACCAAAAGATGCATGTGCATGCTTAAAACGCGTTTTCGCACAAATGCGTGCGCGGGTGCTAAAAAGAGCAGCATCGGCATGCTTAGCACGTCGTTTGGTAGAAATCCACGTGCGCGTTCTGCAAAAAGCCCCATTTGCATGCACATCTTGTGGTTTTGCAGAAAACTTCATCCGCGTCTACCAAAAGATGCATGTGCATGCTTAAAACGCGTTTTCGCACAAATGCGTGCGCGGGTGCTAAAAAGAGCAGCATCGGCATGCTTAGCACGTCGTTTGGTAGAAATCCACGTGCGCGTTCTGCCAAAAGCACCATTTGCATGCACATCTTGTGGTTTTGCAGAAAACTTCATCCGCGTCTACCAAAAGATGCATGTGCATGCTTAAAACGCGTTTTCGCACAAATCCGTGCGCGGGTGCTAAAAAGAGCAGCATCGGCATGCTTAGCACGTCGTTTGGTAGAAATCCACGTGCGCGTTCTGCAAAAAGCACCATTTGCATGCACATCTTGTGGTTTTGCAGAAAACTTCATCCGCGTCTACCAAAAGATGCATGTGCATGCTTAAAACGCGTTTTCGCACAAATCCGTGCGCGGGTGCTAAAAAGAGCAGCATGGGCATGCTTAGCACGTCGTTTGGTAGAAATCCACGTGCGCGTTCTGCAAAAAGCACCATTTGCATGCACATCTTGTGGTTTTGCAGAAAACTTCATCCGCGTCTACCAAAAGATGCATGTGCATGCTTAAAACGCGTTTTCGCACAAATGCGTGCGCGGGTGCTAAAAAGAGCAGCATCGGCATGCTTAGCACGTCGTTTGGTAGAAATCCACGAGCGCGTTCTGCAAAAAGCACCATTTGCATGCACATCTTGTGGTTTTGCAGAAAACTTCATCCGCGTCTACCAAAAGATGCATGTGCATGCTTAACACGCGTTTTCGCACAAATGCGTGCGCGGGTGCTAAAAAGAGCAGCATCGGCATGCTTAGCACGTTGTTTGGTAGAAATCCACGTGCGCGTTCTGCAAAAAGCACCATTTGCATGCACATCTTGTGGTTTTGCAGAAAACTTCATCCGCCTCTACCAAAAGATGCATGTGCATGCTTAAAACGCGTTTTCGCACAAATCCGTGCGCGGGTGCGAAAAAGAGCAGCATCGGCATGCTTAGCACATCGTTTGGTAGAAATCCACGTCCGCGTTCTGCAAAAAGCACCATTTGCATGCACATCTTGTGGTTTTGCAGAAAACTTCATCCGCGTCTACCAAAAGATGCATGTGCATGCTTAAAACGCGTTTTCGCACAAATCCGTGCGCGGGTGCTAAAAAGAGCAGCATCGGCATGCTTAGCACGTCGTTTGGTAGAAATCCACGTGCGCGTTCTGCAAAAAGCACCATTTGCATGCGCATCTTGTGGTTTTGCAGAAAACTTCATCCGCGTCTACCAAAAGATGCATGTGCATGCTTAAAACGCGTTTTCGCACAAATCCGTGCGCGGGTGCTAAAAAGAGCAGCATCGGCATGCTTAGCACGTCGTTTGGTAGAAATCCACGTGCGCGTTCTGCAAAAAGCACCATTTGCATGCACATCTTGTGGTTTTGCAGAAAACTTCATCCGCGTCTACCAAAAGATGCATGTGCATGCTTAAAACGCGTTTTCGCACAAATCCGTGCGCGGGTGCTAAAAAGAGCAGCATCGGCATGCTTAGCACGTCGTTTGGTAGAAATCCACGTGCGCGTTCTGCAAAAAGCACCATTTGCATGCACATCTTGTGGTTTTGCAGAAAACTTCATCCGCGTCTACCAAAAGATGCATGTGCATACTTAAAACGCGTTTTCGCACAAATGCGGGCGCGGGTGCTAAAAAGAGCAGCATCGGCATGCTTAGCACGTCGTTTGGTAGAAATCCACGAGCGCGTTCTGAAAAAGCACCATTTGCATGCACATCTTGTGGTTTTGCAGAAAACTTCATCCGCGTCTACCAAAAGATGCATGTGCATGCTTAACACGCGTTTTCGCACAAATGCGTGCGCTGGTGCTAAAAGAGCAGCATCGGCATGCTTAGCACGTCGTTTGGTAGAAATCCACGAGCGCGTTCTGCAAAAAGCACCATTTGCATGCACATCTTGTGGTTTTGCAGAAAACTTCATCCGCGTCTACCAAAAGATGCATGTGCATACTTAAAACGCGTTTTCGCACAAATGCGTGCGCGGGTGCTAAAAAGAGCAGCATCGGCATGCTCAGCACGTCGTTTGGTAGAAATCCACGAGCGCGTTCTGAAAAAGCACCATTTGCTGCACATCTTGTGGTTTTGCAGAAAACTTCATCCGCGTCTACCAAAAGATGCATGTGCATGCTTAACACGCGTTTTCGCACAAATGCGTGCGCGGGTGCTAAAAGAGCAGCATCGGCATGCTTAGCACGTCGTTTGGTAGAAATCCACGTGCGCGTTCTGCAAAAAGCACCATTTGCATGCACATCTTGTGGTTTTGCAGAAAACTTCATCCGCGTCTACCAAAAGATGCATGTGCATGCTTAAAACGCGTTTTCGCACAAATGCGTGCGCGGGTGCTAAAAAGAGCAGCATCGGCATGCTTAGCACGTCGTTTGGTAGAAATCCACGAGCGCGTTCTGCAAAAAGCACCATTTGCATGCACATCTTGTGGTTTTGCAGAAAACTTCATCCGCGTCTACCAAAAGATGCATGTGCATGCTTAAAACGCGTTTTCGCACAAATGCGTGCGCGGGTGCTAAAAAGAGCAGCATCGGCATGCTTAGCACATCGTTTGGTTGAAATCCACGTGCGCGTTCTGCCAAAAGCACCATTTGCATGCACATCTTGTGGTTTTGCAGAAAACTTCATCCGCGTCTACCAAAAGATGCATGTGCATGCTTAAAACGCGTTTTCGCACAAATGCGTGCGCGGGTGCTAAAAAGAGCAGCATCGGCATGCTTAGCACGTCGTTTGGTAGAAATCCACGTGCGCGTTCTGCCAAAAGCACCATTTGCATGCACATCTTGTGGTTTTGCAGCAAACTTCATCCGCGTCTACCAAAAGATGCATGCGCATGCTTAAAACGCGTTTTGCACAAATCCGTGCGCGGGTGCTAAAAAGAGCAGCATCGGCATGCTTAGCACGTCGTTTGGTAGAAATCCACGTGCGCGTTCTGCAAAAAGCACCATTTGCATGCACATCTTGTGGTTTTGCAGAAAACTTCATCCGCGTCTACCAAAAGATGCATGTGCATGCTTAAAACGCGTTTTCGCACAAATGCGTGCGCGGGTGCTAAAAAGAGCAGCATCGGCATGCTTAGCACGTCGTTTGGTAGAAATCCACGAGCGCGTTCTGCAAAAAGCATCATTTGCATGCACATCTTGTGGTTTTGCAGAAAACTTCATCCGCGTCTACCAAAAGATGCATGTGCATGCTTAAAACGCGTTTTCGCACAAATGCGTGCGCGGGTGCTAAAAAGAGCAGCATCGGCATGCTTAGCACGTCGTTTGGTAGAAATCCACGTGCGCGTTCTGCCAAAAGCACCATTTGCATGCACATCTTGTGGTTTTGCAGAAAACTTCATCCGCGTCTACCAAAAGATGCATGTGCATGTTTAAAACGCGTTTTCGCACAAATCCGTGCGCGGGTGCTAAAAAGAGCAGCATCAGCATGCTTAGCACGTCGTTTGGTAGAAATCCACGTGCGCGTTCTGCAAAAAGCACCATTTGCATGCACATCTTGTGGTTTTGCAGAAAACTTCATCCGCGTCTACCAAAAGATGCATGTGCATGCTTAAAACGCGTTTTCGCACAAATGCGTGCGCGGGTGCTAAAAAGAGCAGCATCGGCATGCTTAGCACGTTGTTTGGTAGAAATCCACGTGCGCGTTCTGTAAGAAGCACCATTTGCATGCACATCTTGTGGTTTTGCAGAAAACTTCATCCGCGTCTACCAAAAGATGCATGTGCATGCTTAAAACGCGTTTTCGCACAAATCCGTGCGCGGGTGCTAAAAAGAGCAGCATCGGCATGCTTAGCACGTCGTTTGGTAGAAATACACGTGCGCGTTCTGCAAAAAGCACCATTTGCATGCACATCTTGTGGTTTTGCAGAAAACTTCATCCGCGTCTACCAAAAGATGCATGTGCATGCTTAAAACGCGTTTTCGCACAAATGCGTGCGCGGGTGCTAAAAAGAGCAGCATCGGCATGCTTAGCACGTCGTTTGGTAGAAATCTACGTGCGCGTTCTGCCAAAAGCACCATTTGCATGCACATCTTGTGGTTTTGCAGAAAACTTCATCCGCGTCTACCAAAAGATGCATGTGCATGCTTAAAACGCGTTTTCGCACAAATCCGTGCGCGGGTGCTAAAAAGAGCAGCATCGGCATGCTTAGCACGTCGTTTGGTAGAAATACACGTGCGCGTTCTGCAAAAAGCACCATTTGCATGCACATCTTGTGGTTTTGCAGAAAACTTCATCCGCGTCTACCAAAAGATGCATGTGCATGCTTAAAACGCGTTTTCGCACAAATGCGTGCGCGGGTGCTAAAAAGAGCAGCATCGGCATGCTTAGCACGTCGTTTGGTAGAAATCTACGTGCGCGTTCTGCCAAAAGCACCATTTGCATGCACATCTTGTGGTTTTGCAGAAAACTTCATCCGCGTCTACCAAAAGATGCATGTGCATGCTTTAAACGCGTTTTCGCACAAATCCGTGCGCGGGTGCTAAAAAGAGCAGCATCGGCATGCTTAGCACGTCGTTTGGTAGAAATCTACGTGCGCGTTCTGCCAAAAGCACCATTTGCATGCACATCTTGTGGTTTTGCAGAAAACTTCATCCGCGTCTACCAAAAGATGCATGTGCATGCTTAAAACGCGTTTTCGCACAAATCCGTGCGCGGGTGCTAAAAAGAGCAGCATCGGCATGCTTAGCTCGTCGTTTGGTAGAAATCCACGAGCGCGTTCTGAAAAAGCACCATTTGCATGCACATCTTGTGGTTTTGCAGAAAACTTCATCCGCGTCTACCAAAAGATGCATGTGCATGCTTAACACGCGTTTTCGCACAAATGCGTGCGCTGGTGCTAAAAGAGCAGCATCGGCATGCTTAGCACGTCGTTTGGTAGAAATCCACGAGCGCGTTCTGCAAAAAGCACCATTTGCATGCACATCTTGTGGTTTTGCAGAAAACTTCATCCGCGTCTACCAAAAGATGCATGTGCATACTTAAAACGCGTTTTCGCACAAATGCGTGCGCGGGTGCTAAAAAGAGCAGCATCGGCATGCTCAGCACGTCGTTTGGTAGAAATCCACGAGCGCGTTCTGAAAAAGCACCATTTGCATGCACATCTTGTGGTTTTGCAGAAAACTTCATCCGCGTCTACCAAAAGATGCATGTGCATGCTTAACACGCGTTTTCGCACAAATGCGTGCGCGGGTGCTAAAAGAGCAGCATCGGCATGCTTAGCACGTCGTTTGGTAGAAATCCACGTGCGCGTTCTGCAAAAAGCACCATTTGCATGCACATCTTGTGGTTTTGCAGAAAACTTCATCCGCGTCTACCAAAAGATGCATGTGCATGCTTAAAACGCGTTTTCGCACAAATGCGTGCGCGGGTGCTAAAAAGAGCAGCATCGGCATGCTTAGCACGTCGTTTGGTAGAAATCCACGAGCGCGTTCTGCAAAAAGCACCATTTGCATGCACATCTTGTGGTTTTGCAGAAAACTTCATCCGCGTCTACCAAAAGATGCATGTGCATGCTTAAAACGCGTTTTCGCACAAATGCGTGCGCGGGTGCTAAAAAGAGCAGCATCGGCATGCTTAGCACATCGTTTGGTTGAAATCCACGTGCGCGTTCTGCCAAAAGCACCATTTGCATGCACATCTTGTGGTTTTGCAGAAAACTTCATCCGCGTCTACCAAAAGATGCATGTGCATGCTTAAAACGCGTTTTCGCACAAATGCGTGCGCGGGTGCTAAAAAGAGCAGCATCGGCATGCTTAGCACGTCGTTTGGTAGAAATCCACGTGCGCGTTCTGCCAAAAGCACCATTTGCATGCACATCTTGTGGTTTTGCAGCAAACTTCATCCGCGTCTACCAAAAGATGCATGCGCATGCTTAAAACGCGTTTTGCACAAATCCGTGCGCGGGTGCTAAAAAGAGCAGCATCGGCATGCTTAGCACGTCGTTTGGTAGAAATCCACGTGCGCGTTCTGCAAAAAGCACCATTTGCATGCACATCTTGTGGTTTTGCAGAAAACTTCATCCGCGTCTACCAAAAGATGCATGTGCATGCTTAAAACGCGTTTTCGCACAAATGCGTGCGCGGGTGCTAAAAAGAGCAGCATCGGCATGCTTAGCACGTCGTTTGGTAGAAATCCACGAGCGCGTTCTGCAAAAAGCATCATTTGCATGCACATCTTGTGGTTTTGCAGAAAACTTCATCCGCGTCTACCAAAAGATGCATGTGCATGCTTAAAACGCGTTTTCGCACAAATGCGTGCGCGGGTGCTAAAAAGAGCAGCATCGGCATGCTTAGCACGTCGTTTGGTAGAAATCCACGTGCGCGTTCTGCCAAAAGCACCATTTGCATGCACATCTTGTGGTTTTGCAGAAAACTTCATCCGCGTCTACCAAAAGATGCATGTGCATGTTTAAAACGCGTTTTCGCACAAATCCGTGCGCGGGTGCTAAAAAGAGCAGCATCAGCATGCTTAGCACGTCGTTTGGTAGAAATCCACGTGCGCGTTCTGTAAAAAGCGCCATTTGCATGCACATCTTGTGGTTTTGCAGAAAACTTCATCCGCGTCTACCAAAAGATGCATGTGCATGCTTAAAACGCGTTTTCGCACAAATGCGTGCGCGGGTGCTAAAAAGAGCAGCATCGGCATGCTTAGCACGTTGTTTGGTAGAAATCCACGTGCGCGTTCTGTAAGAAGCACCATTTGCATGCACATCTTGTGGTTTTGCAGAAAACTTCATCCGCGTCTACCAAAAGATGCATGTGCATGCTTAAAACGCGTTTTCGCACAAATCCGTGCGCGGGTGCTAAAAAGAGCAGCATCGGCATGCTTAGCACGTCGTTTGGTAGAAATACACGTGCGCGTTCTGCAAAAAGCACCATTTGCATGCACATCTTGTGGTTTTGCAGAAAACTTCATCCGCGTCTACCAAAAGATGCATGTGCATGCTTAAAACGCGTTTTCGCACAAATGCGTGCGCGGGTGCTAAAAAGAGCAGCATCGGCATGCTTAGCACGTCGTTTGGTAGAAATCTACGTGCGCGTTCTGCCAAAAGCACCATTTGCATGCACATCTTGTGGTTTTGCAGAAAACTTCATCCGCGTCTACCAAAAGATGCATGTGCATGCTTTAAACGCGTTTTCGCACAAATCCGTGCGCGGGTGCTAAAAAGAGCAGCATCGGCATGCTTAGCACGTCGTTTGGTAGAAATCTACGTGCGCGTTCTGCCAAAAGCACCATTTGCATGCACATCTTGTGGTTTTGCAGAAAACTTCATCCGCGTCTACCAAAAGATGCATGTGCATGCTTAAAACGCGTTTTCGCACAAATCCGTGCGCGGGTGCTAAAAAGAGCAGCATCGGCATGCTTAGCTCGTCGTTTGGTAGAAATCCACGTGCGCGTTCTGCAAAAAGCACCATTTGCATGCACATCTTGTGGTTTTGCAGAAAACTTCATCCGCGTCTACCAAAAGATGCATGTGCATGCTTAAAACGCGTTTTCGCACAAATGCGTGCGCGGGTGCTAAAAAGAGCAGCATCGGCATGCTTAGCACGTCGTTTGGTAGAAATCCACGTGCGCGTTCTGCCAAAAGCACCATTTGCATGCACATCTTGTGGTTTTGCAGAAAACTTCATCCGCGTCTACCAAAAGATGCATGTGCATGCTTAAAACGCGTTTTCGCACAAATGCGTGCGCGGGTGCTAAAAAGAGCAGCATCGGCATGCTTAGCACGTCGTTTGGTAGAAATCCACGAGCGCGTTCTGCAAAAAGCACCATTTGCATGCACATCTTGTGGTTTTGCAGAAAACTTCATCCGCGTCTACCAAAAGATGCATGTGCATACTTAAAACGCGTTTTCGCACAAATGCGTGCGCGGGTGCTAAAAAGAGCAGCATCGGCATGCTCAGCACGTCGTTTGGTAGAAATCCACGAGCGCGTTCTGAAAAAGCACCATTTGCATGCACATCTTGTGGTTTTGCAGAAAACTTCATCCGCGTCTACCAAAAGATGCATGTGCATGCTTAACACGCGTTTTCGCACAAATGCGTGCGCGGGTGCTAAAAGAGCAGCATCGGCATGCTTAGCACGTCGTTTGGTAGAAATCCACGTGCGCGTTCTGCAAAAAGCACCATTTGCATGCACATCTTGTGGTTTTGCAGAAAACTTCATCCGCGTCTACCAAAAGATGCATGTGCATGCTTAAAACGCGTTTTCGCACAAATGCGTGCGCGGGTGCTAAAAAGAGCAGCATCGGCATGCTTAGCACGTCGTTTGGTAGAAATCCACGAGCGCGTTCTGCAAAAAGCACCATTTGCATGCACATCTTGTGGTTTTGCAGAAAACTTCATCCGCGTCTACCAAAAGATGCATGTGCATGCTTAAAACGCGTTTTCGCACAAATGCGTGCGCGGGTGCTAAAAAGAGCAGCATCGGCATGCTTAGCACATCGTTTGGTTGAAATCCACGTGCGCGTTCTGCCAAAAGCACCATTTGCATGCACATCTTGTGGTTTTGCAGAAAACTTCATCCGCGTCTACCAAAAGATGCATGTGCATGCTTAAAACGCGTTTTCGCACAAATGCGTGCGCGGGTGCTAAAAAGAGCAGCATCGGCATGCTTAGCACGTCGTTTGGTAGAAATCCACGTGCGCGTTCTGCCAAAAGCACCATTTGCATGCACATCTTGTGGTTTTGCAGCAAACTTCATCCGCGTCTACCAAAAGATGCATGCGCATGCTTAAAACGCGTTTTGCACAAATCCGTGCGCGGGTGCTAAAAAGAGCAGCATCGGCATGCTTAGCACGTCGTTTGGTAGAAATCCACGTGCGCGTTCTGCAAAAAGCACCATTTGCATGCACATCTTGTGGTTTTGCAGAAAACTTCATCCGCGTCTACCAAAAGATGCATGTGCATGCTTAAAACGCGTTTTCGCACAAATGCGTGCGCGGGTGCTAAAAAGAGCAGCATCGGCATGCTTAGCACGTCGTTTGGTAGAAATCCACGAGCGCGTTCTGCAAAAAGCATCATTTGCATGCACATCTTGTGGTTTTGCAGAAAACTTCATCCGCGTCTACCAAAAGATGCATGTGCATGCTTAAAACGCGTTTTCGCACAAATGCGTGCGCGGGTGCTAAAAAGAGCAGCATCGGCATGCTTAGCACGTCGTTTGGTAGAAATCCACGTGCGCGTTCTGCCAAAAGCACCATTTGCATGCACATCTTGTGGTTTTGCAGAAAACTTCATCCGCGTCTACCAAAAGATGCATGTGCATGTTTAAAACGCGTTTTCGCACAAATCCGTGCGCGGGTGCTAAAAAGAGCAGCATCAGCATGCTTAGCACGTCGTTTGGTAGAAATCCACGTGCGCGTTCTGTAAAAAGCACCATTTGCATGCACATCTTGTGGTTTTGCAGAAAACTTCATCCGCGTCTACCAAAAGATGCATGTGCATGCTTAAAACGCGTTTTCGCACAAATGCGTGCGCGGGTGCTAAAAAGAGCAGCATCGGCATGCTTAGCACGTTGTTTGGTAGAAATCCACGTGCGCGTTCTGTAAGAAGCACCATTTGCATGCACATCTTGTGGTTTTGCAGAAAACTTCATCCGCGTCTACCAAAAGATGCATGTGCATGCTTAAAACGCGTTTTCGCACAAATCCGTGCGCGGGTGCTAAAAAGAGCAGCATCGGCATGCTTAGCACGTCGTTTGGTAGAAATACACGTGCGCGTTCTGCAAAAAGCACCATTTGCATGCACATCTTGTGGTTTTGCAGAAAACTTCATCCGCGTCTACCAAAAGATGCATGTGCATGCTTAAAACGCGTTTTCGCACAAATGCGTGCGCGGGTGCTAAAAAGAGCAGCATCGGCATGCTTAGCACGTCGTTTGGTAGAAATCTACGTGCGCGTTCTGCCAAAAGCACCATTTGCATGCACATCTTGTGGTTTTGCAGAAAACTTCATCCGCGTCTACCAAAAGATGCATGTGCATGCTTAAAACGCGTTTTCGCACAAATCCGTGCGCGGGTGCTAAAAAGAGCAGCATCGGCATGCTTAGCACGTCGTTTGGTAGAAATACACGTGCGCGTTCTGCAAAAAGCACCATTTGCATGCACATCTTGTGGTTTTGCAGAAAACTTCATCCGCGTCTACCAAAAGATGCATGTGCATGCTTAAAACGCGTTTTCGCACAAATGCGTGCGCGGGTGCTAAAAAGAGCAGCATCGGCATGCTTAGCACGTCGTTTGGTAGAAATCTACGTGCGCGTTCTGCCAAAAGCACCATTTGCATGCACATCTTGTGGTTTTGCAGAAAACTTCATCCGCGTCTACCAAAAGATGCATGTGCATGCTTTAAACGCGTTTTCGCACAAATCCGTGCGCGGGTGCTAAAAAGAGCAGCATCGGCATGCTTAGCACGTCGTTTGGTAGAAATCTACGTGCGCGTTCTGCCAAAAGCACCATTTGCATGCACATCTTGTGGTTTTGCAGAAAACTTCATCCGCGTCTACCAAAAGATGCATGTGCATGCTTAAAACGCGTTTTCGCACAAATCCGTGCGCGGGTGCTAAAAAGAGCAGCATCGGCATGCTTAGCTCGTCGTTTGGTAGAAATCCACGAGCGCGTTCTGAAAAAGCACCATTTGCATGCACATCTTGTGGTTTTGCAGAAAACTTCATCCGCGTCTACCAAAAGATGCATGTGCATGCTTAACACGCGTTTTCGCACAAATGCGTGCGCTGGTGCTAAAAGAGCAGCATCGGCATGCTTAGCACGTCGTTTGGTAGAAATCCACGAGCGCGTTCTGCAAAAAGCACCATTTGCATGCACATCTTGTGGTTTTGCAGAAAACTTCATCCGCGTCTACCAAAAGATGCATGTGCATACTTAAAACGCGTTTTCGCACAAATGCGTGCGCGGGTGCTAAAAAGAGCAGCATCGGCATGCTCAGCACGTCGTTTGGTAGAAATCCACGAGCGCGTTCTGAAAAAGCACCATTTGCATGCACATCTTGTGGTTTTGCAGAAAACTTCATCCGCGTCTACCAAAAGATGCATGTGCATGCTTAACACGCGTTTTCGCACAAATGCGTGCGCGGGTGCTAAAAGAGCAGCATCGGCATGCTTAGCACGTCGTTTGGTAGAAATCCACGTGCGCGTTCTGCAAAAAGCACCATTTGCATGCACATCTTGTGGTTTTGCAGAAAACTTCATCCGCGTCTACCAAAAGATGCATGTGCATGCTTAAAACGCGTTTTCGCACAAATGCGTGCGCGGGTGCTAAAAAGAGCAGCATCGGCATGCTTAGCACGTCGTTTGGTAGAAATCCACGAGCGCGTTCTGCAAAAAGCACCATTTGCATGCACATCTTGTGGTTTTGCAGAAAACTTCATCCGCGTCTACCAAAAGATGCATGTGCATGCTTAAAACGCGTTTTCGCACAAATGCGTGCGCGGGTGCTAAAAAGAGCAGCATCGGCATGCTTAGCACATCGTTTGGTTGAAATCCACGTGCGCGTTCTGCCAAAAGCACCATTTGCATGCACATCTTGTGGTTTTGCAGAAAACTTCATCCGCGTCTACCAAAAGATGCATGTGCATGCTTAAAACGCGTTTTCGCACAAATGCGTGCGCGGGTGCTAAAAAGAGCAGCATCGGCATGCTTAGCACGTCGTTTGGTAGAAATCCACGTGCGCGTTCTGCCAAAAGCACCATTTGCATGCACATCTTGTGGTTTTGCAGCAAACTTCATCCGCGTCTACCAAAAGATGCATGCGCATGCTTAAAACGCGTTTTGCACAAATCCGTGCGCGGGTGCTAAAAAGAGCAGCATCGGCATGCTTAGCACGTCGTTTGGTAGAAATCCACGTGCGCGTTCTGCAAAAAGCACCATTTGCATGCACATCTTGTGGTTTTGCAGAAAACTTCATCCGCGTCTACCAAAAGATGCATGTGCATGCTTAAAACGCGTTTTCGCACAAATGCGTGCGCGGGTGCTAAAAAGAGCAGCATCGGCATGCTTAGCACGTCGTTTGGTAGAAATCCACGAGCGCGTTCTGCAAAAAGCATCATTTGCATGCACATCTTGTGGTTTTGCAGAAAACTTCATCCGCGTCTACCAAAAGATGCATGTGCATGCTTAAAACGCGTTTTCGCACAAATGCGTGCGCGGGTGCTAAAAAGAGCAGCATCGGCATGCTTAGCACGTCGTTTGGTAGAAATCCACGTGCGCGTTCTGCCAAAAGCACCATTTGCATGCACATCTTGTGGTTTTGCAGAAAACTTCATCCGCGTCTACCAAAAGATGCATGTGCATGTTTAAAACGCGTTTTCGCACAAATCCGTGCGCGGGTGCTAAAAAGAGCAGCATCAGCATGCTTAGCACGTCGTTTGGTAGAAATCCACGTGCGCGTTCTGTAAAAAGCACCATTTGCATGCACATCTTGTGGTTTTGCAGAAAACTTCATCCGCGTCTACCAAAAGATGCATGTGCATGCTTAAAACGCGTTTTCGCACAAATGCGTGCGCGGGTGCTAAAAAGAGCAGCATCGGCATGCTTAGCACGTTGTTTGGTAGAAATCCACGTGCGCGTTCTGTAAGAAGCACCATTTGCATGCACATCTTGTGGTTTTGCAGAAAACTTCATCCGCGTCTACCAAAAGATGCATGTGCATGCTTAAAACGCGTTTTCGCACAAATCCGTGCGCGGGTGCTAAAAAGAGCAGCATCGGCATGCTTAGCACGTCGTTTGGTAGAAATACACGTGCGCGTTCTGCAAAAAGCACCATTTGCATGCACATCTTGTGGTTTTGCAGAAAACTTCATCCGCGTCTACCAAAAGATACATGTGCATGCTTAAAACGCGTTTTCGCACAAATGCGTGCGCGGGTGCTAAAAAGAGCAGCATCGGCATGCTTAGCACGTCGTTTGGTAGAAATCTACGTGCGCGTTCTGCCAAAAGCACCATTTGCATGCACATCTTGTGGTTTTGCAGAAAACTTCATCCGCGTCTACCAAAAGATGCATGTGCATGCTTTAAACGCGTTTTCGCACAAATCCGTGCGCGGGTGCTAAAAAGAGCAGCATCGGCATGCTTAGCACGTCGTTTGGTAGAAATCTACGTGCGCGTTCTGCCAAAAGCACCATTTGCATGCACATCTTGTGGTTTTGCAGAAAACTTCATCCGCGTCTACCAAAAGATGCATGTGCATGCTTAAAACGCGTTTTCGCACAAATCCGTGCGCGGGTGCTAAAAAGAGCAGCATCGGCATGCTTAGCTCGTCGTTTGGTAGAAATCCACGTGCGCGTTCTGCAAAAAGCACCATTTGCATGCACATCTTGTGGTTTTGCAGAAAACTTCATCCGCGTCTACCAAAAGATGCATGTGCATGCTTAAAACGCGTTTTCGCACAAATGCGTGCGCGGGTGCTAAAAAGAGCAGCATCGGCATGCTTAGCACGTCGTTTGGTAGAAATCCACGTGCGCGTTCTGCCAAAAGCACCATTTGCATGCACATCTTGTGGTTTTGCAGAAAACTTCATCCGCGTCTACCAAAAGATGCATGTGCATGCTTAAAACGCGTTTTCGCACAAATCCGTGCGCGGGTGCTAAAAAGAGCAGCATCGGCAAGCTTAGCACATCGTTTGGTAGAAATCCACGTGCGCGTTCTGCAAAAAGCACCATTTGCATGCACATCTTGTGGTTTTGCAGAAAACTTCATCCGCGTCTACCAAAAGATGCATGTGCATGCTTAAAACGCGTTTTCGCACAAATGCGTGCGCGGGTGCTAAAAAGAGCAGCATCGGCATGCTTAGCACGTCGTTTGGTAGAAATCCACGTGCGCGTTCTGCAAAAAGCACCATTTGCATGCACATATTGTGGTTTTGCAGAAACCTTCATCCGCGTCTACCAAAAGATGCATGTGCATGCTTAAAACGCGTTTTCGCACAAATGCGTGCGCGGGTGCTAAAAAGAGCAGCATCGGCATGCTTAGCACGTCGTTTGGTAGAAATCCACGTGCGCGTTCTGCAAAAAGCACCATTTGCATGCACATCTTGTGGTTTTGCAGAAAACTTCATCCGCGTCTACCAAAAGATGCATGTGCATGCTTAAAACGCGTTTTCGCACAAATGCGTGCGCGGGTGCTAAAAAGAGCAGCATCGGCATGCTTAGCACGTCGTTTGGTAGAAATCCACGAGCGCGTTCTGCAAAAAGCACCATTTGCATGCACATCTTGTGGTTTTGCAGAAAACTTCATCCGCGTCTACCAAAAGATGCATGTGCATGCTTAAAACGCGTTTTCGCACAAATGCGTGCGCGGGTGCTAAAAAGAGCAGCATCGGCATGCTTAGCACATCGTTTGGTTGAAATCCACGTGCGCGTTCTGCCAAAAGCACCATTTGCATGCACATCTTGTGGTTTTGCAGAAAACTTCATCCGCGTCTACCAAAAGATGCATGTGCATGCTTAAAACGCGTTTTCGCACAAATCCGTGCGCGGGTGCTAAAAAGAGCAGCATCGGCATGCTTAGCACGTCGTTTGGTAGAAATCCACGTGCGCGTTCTGCAAAAAGCACCATTTGCATGCACATCTTGTGGTTTTGCAGAAAACTTCATCCGCGTCTACCAAAAGATGCATGTGCATGCTTAAAACGCGTTTTCGCACAAATGCGTGCGCGGGTGCTAAAAAGAGCAGCATCGGCATGCTTAGCACGTCGTTTGGTAGAAATCCACGTGCGCGTTCTGCAAAAAGCACCATTTGCATGCACATCTTGTGGTTTTGCAGAAAACTTCATCCGCGTCTACCAAAAGATGCATGTGCATGCTTAAAACGCGTTTTCGCACAAATCCGTGCGCGGGTGCTAAAAAGAGCAGCATCGGCATGCTTAGCACGTCGTTTGGTAGAAATCCACGTGCGCGTTCTGCAAAAAGCACCATTTGCATGCACATCTTGTGGTTTTGCAGAAAACTTCATCCGCGTCTACCAAAAGATGCATGTGCATGCTTAAAACGCGTTTTCGCACAAATGCGTGCGCGGGTGCTAAAAAGAGCAGCATCGGCATGCTTAGCACGTCGTTTGGTAGAAATCCACGAGCGCGTTCTGCAAAAAGCACCATTTGCATGCACATCTTGTGGTTTTGCAGAAAACTTCATCCGCGTCTACCAAAAGATGCATGTGCATGCTTAACACGCGTTTTCGCACAAATGCGAGCGCGGGTGCTAAAAAGAGCAGCATCGGCATGCTTAGCACGTTGTTTGGTAGAAATCCACGTGCGCGTTCTGCAAAAAGCACCATTTGCATGCACATCTTGTGGTTTTGCAGAAAACTTCATCCGCCTCTACCAAAAGATGCATGTGCATGCTTAAAACGCGTTTTCGCACAAATCCGTGCGCGGGTGCTAAAAAGAGCAGCATCGGCATGCTTAGCACGTCGTTTGGTAGAAATCCACGTCCGCGTTCTGCAAAAAGCACCATTTGCATGCACATCTTGTGGTTTTGCAGAAAACTTCATCCGCGTCTACCAAAAGATGCATGTGCTTGCTTAAAACGCGTTTTCGCCCAAATGCGTGCGCGGGTGCTAAAAAGAGCAGCATCGGCATGCTTAGCACGTCGTTTGGTAGAAATCCACGAGCGCGTTCTGCAAAAAGCACCATTTGCATGCACATCTTGTGGTTTTGCAGAAAACTTCATCCGCGTCTACCAAAAGATGCATGTGCATGATTAAAACGCGTTTTCGCACAAATGCGTGCGCGGGTGCTAAAAAGAGCAGCATCGGCAAGCTTAGCACGTCGTTTGGTAGAAATCCACGTGCGCGTTCTGCAAAAAGCACCATTTGCATGCACATCTTGTGGTTTTGCAGAAAACTTCATCCGCGTCTACCAAAAGATGCATGTGCATGCTTAAAACGCGTTTTCGCACAAATGCGTGCGCGGGTGCTAAAAAGAGCAGCATCGGCATGCTTAGCACGTCGTTTGGTAGAAATCCACGTGCGCGTTCTGCAAAAAGCCCCATTTGCATGCACATCTTGTGGTTTAGCCGAAAACTTCATCCGCGTCTACCAAAAGATGCATGTGCATGCTTAAAACGCGTTTTCGCACAAATGCGTGCGCGGGTGCTAAAAAGAGCAGCATCGGCATGCTTAGCACGTCGTTTGGTAGAAATCCACGTGCGCGTTCTGCCAAAAGCACCATTTGCATGCACATCTTGTGGTTTTGCAGAAAACTTCATCCGCGTCTACCAAAAGATGCATGTGCATGCTTAACACGCGTTTTCGCACAAATGCGTGCGCGGGTGCTAAAAAGAGCAGCATCGGCATGCTTAGCACGTTGTTTGGTAGAAATCCACGTGCGCGTTCTGCAAAAAGCACCATTTGCATGCACATCTTGTGGTTTTGCAGAAAACTTCATCCGCCTCTACCAAAAGATGCATGTGCATGCTTAAAACGCGTTTTCGCACAAATCCGTGCGCGGGTGCGAAAAAGAGCAGCATCAGCATGCTTAGCACATCGTTTGGTAGAAATCCACGTCCGCGTTATGCAAAAAGCACCATTTGCATGCACATCTTGTGGTTTTGCAGAAAACTTCATCCGCGTCTACCAAAAGATGCATGTGCATGCTTAAAACGCGTTTTCGCACAAATGCGTGCGCGGGTGCTAAAAAGAGCAGCATCGGCATGCTTAGCACGTCGTTTGGTAGAAATCCACGTGCGCGTTCTGCAAAAAGCACCATTTGCATGCACATATTGTGGTTTTGCAGAAACCTTCATCCGCGTCTACCAAAAGATGCATGTGCATGCTTAAAACGCGTTTTCGCACAAATGCGTGCGCGGGTGCTAAAAAGAGCAGCATCGGCATGCTTAGCACGTCGTTTGGTAGAAATCCACGTGCGCGTTCTGCAAAAAGCACCATTTGCATGCACATCTTGTGGTTTTGCAGAAAACTTCATCCGCGTCTACCAAAAGATGCATGTGCATGCTTAAAACGCGTTTTCGCACAAATGCGTGCGCGGGTGCTAAAAAGAGCAGCATCGGCATGCTTAGCACGTCGTTTGGTAGAAATCCACGAGCGCGTTCTGCAAAAAGCACCATTTGCATGCACATCTTGTGGTTTTGCAGAAAACTTCATCCGCGTCTACCAAAAGATGCATGTGCATGCTTAAAACGCGTTTTCGCACAAATGCGTGCGCGGGTGCTAAAAAGAGCAGCATCGGCATGCTTAGCACGTCGTTTGGTAGAAATCCACGAGCGCGTTCTGCAAAAAGCACCATTTGCATGCACATCTTGTGGTTTTGCAGAAAACTTCATCCGCGTCTACCAAAAGATGCATGTGCATGCTTAACACGCGTTTTCGCACAAATGCGAGCGCGGGTGCTAAAAAGAGCAGCATCGGCATGCTTAGCACATCGTTTGGTTGAAATCCACGTGCGCGTTCTGCCAAAAGCACCATTTGCATGCACATCTTGTGGTTTTGCAGAAAACTTCATCCGCGTCTACCAAAAGATGCATGTGCATGCTTAAAACGCGTTTTCGCACAAATCCGTGCGCGGGTGCTAAAAAGAGCAGCATCGGCATGCTTAGCACGTCGTTTGGTAGAAATCCACGTGCGCGTTCTGCAAAAAGCACCATTTGCATGCACATCTTGTGGTTTTGCAGAAAACTTCATCCGCGTCTACCAAAAGATGCATGTGCATGCTTAAAACGCGTTTTCGCACAAATGCGTGCGCGGGTGCTAAAAAGAGCAGCATCGGCATGCTTAGCACGTCGTTTGGTAGAAATCCACGTGCGCGTTCTGCAAAAAGCACCATTTGCATGCACATCTTGTGGTTTTGCAGAAAACTTCATCCGCGTCTACCAAAAGATGCATGTGCATGCTTAAAACGCGTTTTCGCACAAATCCGTGCGCGGGTGCTAAAAAGAGCAGCATCGGCATGCTTAGCACGTCGTTTGGTAGAAATCCACGTGCGCGTTCTGCAAAAAGCACCATTTGCATGCACATCTTGTGGTTTTGCAGAAAACTTCATCCGCGTCTACCAAAAGATGCATGTGCATGCTTAAAACGCGTTTTCGCACAAATGCGTGCGCGGGTGCTAAAAAGAGCAGCATCGGCATGCTTAGCACATCGTTTGGTTGAAATCCACGTGCGCGTTCTGCCAAAAGCACCATTTGCATGCACATCTTGTGGTTTTGCAGAAAACTTCATCCGCGTCTACCAAAAGATGCATGTGCATGCTTAAAACGCGTTTTCGCACAAATCCGTGCGCGGGTGCTAAAAAGAGCAGCATCGGCATGCTTAGCACGTCGTTTGGTAGAAATCCACGTGCGCGTTCTGCAAAAAGCACCATTTGCATGCACATCTTGTGGTTTTGCAGAAAACTTCATCCGCGTCTACCAAAAGATGCATGTGCATGCTTAAAACGCGTTTTCGCACAAATGCGTGCGCGGGTGCTAAAAAGAGCAGCATCGGCATGCTTAGCACGTCGTTTGGTAGAAATCCACGTGCGCGTTCTGCAAAAAGCACCATTTGCATGCACATCTTGTGGTTTTGCAGAAAACTTCATCCGCGTCTACCAAAAGATGCATGTGCATGCTTAAAACGCGTTTTCGCACAAATGCGTGCGCGGGTGCTAAAAAGAGCAGCATCGGCATGCTTAGCACGTCGTTTGGTAGAAATCCACGTGCGCGTTCTGCAAAAAGCACCATTTGCATGCACATCTTGTGGTTTTGCAGAAAACTTCATCCGCGTCTACCAAAAGATGCATGTGCATGCTTAAAACGCGTTTTCGCACAAATCCGTGCGCGGGTGCTAAAAAGAGCAGCATCGGCATGCTTAGCACGTCGTTTGGTAGAAATCCACGTGCGCGTTCTGCAAAAAGCACCATTTGCATGCACATCTTGTGGTTTTGCAGAAAACTTCATCCGCGTCTACCAAAAGATGCATGTGCATGCTTAAAACGCGTTTTCGCACAAATGCGTGCGCGGGTGCTAAAAAGAGCAGCATCGGCATGCTTAGCACGTCGTTTGGTAGAAATCCACGAGCGCGTTCTGCAAAAAGCACCATTTGCATGCACATCTTGTGGTTTTGCAGAAAACTTCATCCGCGTCTACCAAAAGATGCATGTGCATGCTTAACACGCGTTTTCGCACAAATGCGAGCGCGGGTGCTAAAAAGAGCAGCATCGGCATGCTTAGCACGTTGTTTGGTAGAAATCCACGTGCGCGTTCTGCAAAAAGCACCATTTGCATGCACATCTTGTGGTTTTGCAGAAAACTTCATCCGCCTCTACCAAAAGATGCATGTGCATGCTTAAAACGCGTTTTCGCACAAATCCGTGCGCGGGTGCTAAAAAGAGCAGCATCGGCATGCTTAGCACGTCGTTTGGTAGAAATCCACGTCCGCGTTCTGCAAAAAGCACCATTTGCATGCACATCTTGTGGTTTTGCAGAAAACTTCATCCGCGTCTACCAAAAGATGCATGTGCTTGCTTAAAACGCGTTTTCGCCCAAATGCGTGCGCGGGTGCTAAAAAGAGCAGCATCGGCATGCTTAGCACGTCGTTTGGTAGAAATCCACGAGCGCGTTCTGCAAAAAGCACCATTTGCATGCACATCTTGTGGTTTTGCAGAAAACTTCATCCGCGTCTACCAAAAGATGCATGTGCATGATTAAAACGCGTTTTCGCACAAATGCGTGCGCGGGTGCTAAAAAGAGCAGCATCGGCAAGCTTAGCACGTCGTTTGGTAGAAATCCACGTGCGCGTTCTGCAAAAAGCACCATTTGCATGCACATCTTGTGGTTTTGCAGAAAACTTCATCCGCGTCTACCAAAAGATGCATGTGCATGCTTAAAACGCGTTTTCGCACAAATGCGTGCGCGGGTGCTAAAAAGAGCAGCATCGGCATGCTTAGCACGTCGTTTGGTAGAAATCCACGTGCGCGTTCTGCAAAAAGCCCCATTTGCATGCACATCTTGTGGTTTAGCCGAAAACTTCATCCGCGTCTACCAAAAGATGCATGTGCATGCTTAAAACGCGTTTTCGCACAAATGCGTGCGCGGGTGCTAAAAAGAGCAGCATCGGCATGCTTAGCACGTCGTTTGGTAGAAATCCACGTGCGCGTTCTGCCAAAAGCACCATTTGCATGCACATCTTGTGGTTTTGCAGAAAACTTCATCCGCGTCTACCAAAAGATGCATGTGCATGCTTAACACGCGTTTTCGCACAAATGCGTGCGCGGGTGCTAAAAAGAGCAGCATCGGCATGCTTAGCACGTTGTTTGGTAGAAATCCACGTGCGCGTTCTGCAAAAAGCACCATTTGCATGCACATCTTGTGGTTTTGCAGAAAACTTCATCCGCCTCTACCAAAAGATGCATGTGCATGCTTAAAACGCGTTTTCGCACAAATCCGTGCGCGGGTGCGAAAAAGAGCAGCATCAGCATGCTTAGCACATCGTTTGGTAGAAATCCACGTCCGCGTTATGCAAAAAGCACCATTTGCATGCACATCTTGTGGTTTTGCAGAAAACTTCATCCGCGTCTACCAAAAGATGCATGTGCATGCTTAAAACGCGTTTTCGCACAAATCCGTGCGCGGGTGCTAAAAAGAGCAGCATCGGCATGCTTAGCACGTCGTTTGGTAGAAATCCACGTGCGCGTTCTGCAAAAAGCACCATTTGCATGCACATCTTGTGGTTTTGCAGAAAACTTCATCCGCGTCTTCCAAAAGATGCATGTGCATGCTTAAAACGCGTTTTCGCACAAATCCGTGCGCGGGTGCTAAAAAGAGCAGCATCGGCATGCTTAGCACGTCGTTTGGTAGAAATCCACGTGCGCGTTCTGCAAAAAGCACCATTTGCATGCACATCTTGTGGTTTTGCAGAAAACTTCATCCGCGTCTACCAAAAGATGCATGTGCATGCTTAAAACGCGTTTTCGCACAAATGCGTGCGCGGGTGCTAAAAAGAGCAGCATCGGCATGCTTAGCACATCGTTTGGTTGAAATCCACGTGCGCGTTCTGCCAAAAGCACCATTTGCATGCACATCTTGTGGTTTTGCAGAAAACTTCATCCGCGTCTACCAAAAGATGCATGTGCATGCTTAAAACGCGTTTTCGCACAAATGCGTGCGCGGGTGCTAAAAAGAGCAGCATCGGCATGCTTAGCACGTCGTTTGGTAGAAATCCACGTGCGCTTTCTGCCAAAAGCACCATTTGCATGCACATCTTGTGGTTTTGCAGCAAACTTCATCCGCGTCTACCAAAAGATGCATGCGCATGCTTAAAACGCGTTTTGCACAAATCCGTGCGCGGTTGCTAAAAAGAGCAGCATCGGCATGCTTAGCACGTCGTTTGGTAGAAATCCACGTGCGCGTTCTGCAAAAAGCACCATTTGCATGCACATCTTGTGGTTTTGCAGAAAACTTCATCCGCGTCTACCAAAAGATGCATGTGCATGCTTAAAACGCGTTTTCGCACAAATGCGTGCGCGGGTGCTAAAAAGAGCAGCATCGGCATGCTTAGCACGTCGTTTGGTAGAAATCCACGTGCGCGTTCTGCCAAAAGCACCATTTGCATGCACATCTTGTGGTTTTGCAGAAAACTTCATCCGCGTCTACCAAAAGATGCATGTGCATGTTTAAAACGCGTTTTCGCACAAATCCGTGCGCGGGTGCTAAAAAGAGCAGCATCGGCATGCTTAGCACGTCGTTTGGTAGAAATCCACGTGCGCGTTCTGCCAAAAGCACCATTTGCATGCACATCTTGTGGTTTTGCAGAAAACTTCATCCGCGTCTACCAAAAGATGCATGTGCATGCTTAAAACGCGTTTTCGCACAAATCCGTGCGCGGGTGCTAAAAAGAGCAGCATCGGCAAGCTTAGCACATCGTTTGGTAGAAATCCGCGTGCGCGTTCTGCAAAAAGCACCATTTGCATGCACATCTTGTGGTTTTGCAGAAAACTTCATCCGCGTCTACCAAAAGATGCATGTGCATGCTTAAAACGCGTTTTCGCACAAATGCGTGCGCGGGTGCTAAAAAGAGCAGCATCGGCATGCTGAGCACGTCGTTTGGTAGAAATCCACGTGCGCGTTCTGCAAAAAGCACCATTTGCATGCACATATTGTGGTTTTGCAGAAACCTTCATCCGCGTCTACCAAAAGATGCATGTGCATGCTTAAAACGCGTTTTCGCACAAATGCGTGCGCGGGTGCTAAAAAGAGCAGCATCGGCATGCTTAGCACGTCGTTTGGTAGAAATCCACGTGCGCGTTCTGCAAAAAGCACCATTTGCATGCACATCTTGTGGTTTTGCAGAAAACTTCATCCGCGTCTACCAAAAGATGCATGTGCATGCTTAAAACGCGTTTTCGCACAAATGCGTGCGCGGGTGCTAAAAAGAGCAGCATCGGCATGCTTAGCACGTCGTTTGGTAGAAATCCACGAGCGCGTTCTGCAAAAAGCACCATTTGCATGCACATCTTGTGGTTTTGCAGAAAACTTCATCCGCGTCTACCAAAAGATGCATGTGCATGCTTAAAACGCGTTTTCGCACAAATGCGTGCGCGGGTGCTAAAAAGAGCAGCATCGGCATGCTTAGCACATCGTTTGGTTGAAATCCACGTGCGCGTTCTGCCAAAAGCACCATTTGCATGCACATCTTGTGGTTTTGCAGAAAACTTCATCCGCGTCTACCAAAAGATGCATGTGCATGCTTAAAACGCGTTTTCGCACAAATCCGTGCGCGGGTGCTAAAAAGAGCAGCATCGGCATGCTTAGCACGTCGTTTGGTAGAAATCCACGTGCGCGTTCTGCAAAAAGCACCATTTGCATGCACATCTTGTGGTTTTGCAGAAAACTTCATCCGCGTCTACCAAAAGATGCATGTGCATGCTTAAAACGCGTTTTCGCACAAATGCGTGCGCGGGTGCTAAAAAGAGCAGCATCGGCATGCTTAGCACGTCGTTTGGTAGAAATCCACGTGCGCGTTCTGCCAAAAGCACCATTTGCATGCACATCTTGTGGTTTTGCAGAAAACTTCATCCGCGTCTACCAAAAGATGCATGTGCATGCTTAAAACGCGTTTTCGCACAAATGCGTGCGCGGGTGCTAAAAAGAGCAGCATCGGCATGCTTAGCACGTCGTTTGGTAGAAATCCACGTGCGCCTTCTGCAAAAAGCACCATTTGCATGCACATCTTGTGGTTTTGCAGAAAACTTCATCCGCGTCTACCAAAAGATGCATGTGCATGCTTAAAACGCGTTTTCGCACAAATGCGTGCGCGGGTGCTAAAAAGAGCAGCATCGGCATGCTTAACACGTCGTTTGGTAGAAATCCACGTGCGCGTTCTGCAAAAAGCACCATTTGCATGCACATCTTGTGGTTTTGCAGAAAACTTCATCCGCGTCTACCAAAAGATGCATGTGCATGCTTAAAACGCGTTTTCGCACAAATGCGTGCGCGGGTGCTAAAAAGAGCAGCATCGGCATGCTTAGCACGTCGTTTGGTAGAAATCCACGTGCGCGTTCAGCCAAAAGCACCATTTGCATGCACATCTTGTGGTTTTGCAGCAAACTTCATCCGCGTCTACCAAAAGATGCATGTGCATGCTTAAAACGCGTTTTCGCACAAATCCGTGCGCGGGTGCTAAAAAGAGCAGCATCGGCATGCTTAGCACGTCGTTTGGTAGAAATCCACGTGCGCGTTCTGCAAAAAGCACCATTTGCATGCACATCTTGTGGTTTTGCAGAAAACTTCATCCGCGTCTACCAAAAGATGCATGTGCATGCTTAAAACGCGTTTTCGCACAAATGCGTGCGTGGGTGCTAAAAAGATGCATGCCTAGCACGTCGTTTGGTAGAAATCCACGTGCGCGTTCTGCAAAAAGCACCATTTGCATGCACATCTTGTGGTTTTGCAGAAACCTTCATCCGCGTCTACCAAAAGATGCATGTGCATGCTTAAAACGCGTTTTCGCACAAATGCGTGCGCGGGTGCTAAAAAGAGCAGCATCGGCATGCTTAGCACGTCGTTTGGTAGAAATCCACGTGCGCGTTCTGCAAAAAGCACCATTTGCATGCACATCTTGTGGTTTTGCAGAAAACTTCATCCGCGTCTACCAAAAGATGCATGTGCATGCTTAAAACGCGTTTTCGCACAAATGCGTGCGCGGGTGCTAAAAATAGCAGCATCGGCATGCTTAGCACGTCGTTTGGTAGAAATCCACGTGCGCGTTCTGCAAAAAGCACCATTTGCATGCACATCTTGTGGTTTTACAGAAAACTTCATCCGCGTCTACCAAAAGATGCATGTGCATGCTTAAAACGCGTTTTCGCACAAATGCGTGCGCGGGTGCTAAAAAGAGCAGCATCGGCATGCTTAGCACGTCGTTTGGTAGAAATCCACGTGCGCGTTCTGCCAAAAGCACCATTTGCATGCACATCTTCTGGTTTTGCAGAAAACTTCATCCGCGTCTACCAAAAGATGCATGTGCATGCTTAAAACGCGTTTTCGCACAAATCCGTGCGCGGGTGCTAAAAAGAGCAGCATCGGCATGCTTAGCACGTCGTTTGGTAGAAATCCACGTGCGCGTTCTGCAAAAAGCACCATTTGCATGCACATCTTGTGGTTTTGCAGAAAACTTCATCCGCGTCTACCAAAAGATGCATGTGCATGCTTAAAACGCGTTTTCGCACAAATGCGTGCGCGGGTGCTAAAAAGAGCAGCATCGGCATGCTTAGCACGTCGTTTGGGAGAAATCCACGTGCGCGTTCTGCCAAAAGCACCATTTGCATGCACATCTTGTGGTTTTGCAGAAAACTTCATCCGCGTCTACCAAAAGATGCATGTGCATGCTTAAAACGCGTTTTCGCACAAATCCGTGCGCGGGTGCTAAAAAGAGCAGCATCGGCAAGCTTAGCACGTCGTTTGGTAGAAATCCACGTGCGCGTTCTGCAAAAAGCACCATTTGCATGCACATCTTGTGGTTTTGCAGAAAACTTCATCCGCGTCTACCAAAAGATGCATTTGCATACTTAAAACGCGTTTTCGCACAAATGCGTGCGCGGGTGCTAAAAAGAGCAGCATCGGCATGCTTAGCACGTCGTTTGGTAGAAATCCACGTGCGCGTTCTGCAAAAAGCACCATTTGCATGCACATCTTGTGGTTTTGCAGAAAACTTCATCCGCGTCTACCAAAAGATGCATGTGCATGCTTAAAACGCGTTTTCGCACAAATCCGTGCGCGGGTGCTAAAAAGAGCAGCATCGGCATGCTTAGCACGTCGTTTGGTAGAAATCCACGTGCGCGTTCTGCAAAAAGCACCATTTGCATGCACATCGTGTGGTTTTGCAGAAAACTTCATCCGCGTCTACCAAAAGATGCATGTGCATGCTTAAAACGCGTTTTCGCACAAATGCGTGCGCGGGTGCTAAAAAGAGCAGCATCGGCATGCTTAGCACGTCGTTTGGTAGAAATCCACGAGCGCGTTCTGCAAAAAGCACCATTTGCATGCACATCTTGTGGTTTTGCAGAAAACTTCATCCGCGTCTACCAAAAGATGCATGTGCATGCTTAACACGCGTTTTCGCACAAATGCGTGCGCGGGTGCTAAAAAGAGCAGCATCGGCATGCTTAGCACGTTGTTTGGTAGAAATCCACGTGCGCGTTCTGCAAAAAGCACCATTTGCATGCACATCTTGTGG